>NC_045446.1:115768-129967 GCF_002776525.5 Piliocolobus tephrosceles
TACCCAAAGTTAGCCAATTGGTGCTGCAGTCTATTTCCTTTGGGTCAGGGGTCTCCTCAGTATCATCCATTCTGTGGTTTGATAGAACGATGTTACCAGAAAGGAGTCCCAATCCGACCCCAAAAGAGGGTTCTTGGGTCTTGCACATGAAAGAATATGAGGCAAATCCATAAAGTGAAAGCAAGTTTATTGAGAAAGTAAAGGAACAAGATCCTTCATTTTCCAGGTGGGCCTAAATGTCTCCCTGAATGCCATAAGTTGAAGCAGAGGGTGACTAGATGCCAACATGGCACAGTGTGGCACCGAAGCTGCTGGTTCTGAAGATGAGGAGGGAGGCCTCAGGGAGGCTCTGAGCCAGTCACCTCCTTCACGCAACCCACCTTGCTCTGCAGCTGCCTGCTCACAGCCATGCCCCGATGCCACACCCAGGGGTTCTTGGGGAACATTAATGGAATGAAGGAGTAAGAAAATCAAAGGTCACCAAGCCGGGCCCTTAAAGGGCAATGATGTGTGTGCCACGGGGCCCCATGACATCTCGTGCCAGCTGAGCTGGGGTGTGTGGACCTGGGGAATGGACTGGGCTGGACAACCTCTAAGGCTTGGCTCCATCTCAGCCTGTGAAGGAATCACCTCTCTGACCCCCACCTCTGCCCAGGAGTGTTAGAGCCAGGGAGGAAGAGACCCCATGGACCAGCCAGAGGCCCCCTGCTCCAGGTGAGTGCTGGCCTCAGGGTGGTCACTGGGAATCAGCTGGTCTCAGCCCTCTGGGGCCTTCACCTCACCCGCTGACTCCCACAGGCTCTCTACCCTTGTCCACATCCTTCCTCACCCTCACCCCCAGGCTCAGGAGTCTAAGGACTGCCTCCCCACAGAGGGCATTTGTGGGGTCTGTTCCCCACCAGAGGCTCAGACTCAGGCCCTGGTGCAAGGCCCCCAAGCTGGGCCTCACCAAAAGGCAGCCAGGTGAGGACTCCAGGAATACAGCCTGGGCCTGGCAGTGTCTGCTGCCATAGAGGCCAGTTCTGCTTCGGGCTCGGGAAGAGAGGGAAAAGAAGGAAAGGGAGGAAAGAGAGTTCAGGGTCTCTTGGAAATACTTTCCTCAGGGCATGTGACCTGGCCTGGGGCATGGAAGAACAGAAGCAGAAAGGGAGGTGCAGGGGAGGAAGGTGCCCCCAGAGCTCAGGTCGGCGGTGGCCAGTGCCCACTTCACCCTCAGAGGGCGAAGAACACCAAGATGCCCTGACCCGGGTCCGGGGACGGAGGAGGGCAAAGTCTGGGGTCACTCCCCGTTGCCCCCTTCCCCCACCCCATGCATCCAGCTTGGCCCAGGGCTCCCTGAGGCCCTGCCCGCGGTGGGTTCTCGAATGCCAGAGTCGGGGGTGGGCGGGGGTCACCCGAGGGCCGCTCCCAGATGACCCACGCCCGCCCTCTCCAGCACGGAGCTGCGCCTCGCGGTGGCCCGCGAGCTGCTCCTGGCTGCGCTGGAGGAACTGAGCCAAGAGCAGCTGAAGCGCTTCCGCCACAAGCTGCGCGACGTGGGCCCGGACGGACGCAGCATCCCGTGGGGGCGGCTGGAGCGCGCGGACGCCGTGGACCTCGCGGAGCAGCTGGCCCAGTTCTATGGCCCGGAGCCTGCGCTGGAGGTGGCCTGCAAGACCCTCAAGAGGGCGGACGCGCGCGCCGTGGCGGCGCAGCTCCAGGAGCAGCGGCTGAGGCGTGAGTTCCGGGCGGGAGGTCCCTCCGGTCTGGACAGAGGCTGGGCCGCCCTCCTCCCGGCTTCCCCGAGAAGCCCCGGCGCGGCCCCCGACCTCCACGCGTTTTATCCACAAATTCGCGGGCCCCGGAGGTAGGACCCTGCGTGCTCCTCAGGGTGACTCGGACCCCAGTGGCGCCTTCCCCCTGTTCCCCGCCCTCGGCGGAACCTCACCCCAGTTTCCCTTCCAGGGCTCGGGCTCGGCTCCGTGGCGCTGCTCTCCGTGTCCGGTGGGTCTCTCTTGCTGGGGGACACGCGTGTCCCAACCTCACTTGGAGGGTCTGGGGGAGGACCGGGGTGGGAGGGCCGCCAGGGGCGTGGGCCGTGGTCCAGTAGAGGAAACTGAGGCCTGAGCAGAGCCGGGGAGGGCGTGGGCTCCCCAAGGGCGCAGCCTGCCCCACCGCCGACCCCTGTCCCCGCGCTGTCTCCCGCTGCGCCCAGAATACAAGAAGAAGTACCGGGAGCACGTGCTGCAGCTGCACGCCCGGGTGAAGGAGAGGAACGCCCGCTCCGTGAAGATCACCAAGCGGTTCACCAAGCTGCTCATCGCGCCCGAGAGCGCCGCCCGGGAGGAGGAGGCGCTGGGGCCTGCGGAGGAGCCCGAGCCGGGGCGCGCGCGTCGCTCGGACACGCACACTTTCAACCGCCTCTTCCGCGGCGACGAGGAGGGCCGGCAGCGGCTGACCGTGGTGCTGCAGGGCCCGGCGGGCATCGGCAAGACCATGGCGGCCAGAAAGATCCTGTACGACTGGGCGGCGGGCAAGCTGTACCAGGGCCAGGTGGACTTCGCCTTCTTCATGCCCTGCGGCGAGCTGCTGGAGCGGCCGGGCACGCGCAGCCTGGCTGACCTGATCCTGGACCAGTGCCCCGACCGCGGCGCGCCGGTGCAGCAAATGCTGGCCCAACCGCAGCGGCTGCTCTTCATCCTGGACGGCGCGGACGAGCTGCCCGCGCTGGAGGGCCCTGAGGCCGCGCCCTGCACAGACCCCTTCGAGGCGGCGAGTGGTGCGCGGGTGCTGGGCGGGCTGCTGAGTAAAGCGCTGCTGCCCACGGCCCTCCTGCTCGTGACCACGCGCTCCGCGGCCCCCGGGAGGCTGCAGGGCCGCCTGGATTCCCCGCAGTGCGCCGAGGTGCGCGGCTTCTCTGACAAGGACAAGAAGAAGTATTTCTACAAGTTCTTCCAGGACGAGAGGAGAGCCGAGCGCGCCTACCGCTTCGTGAAGGAGAACGAAACGCTGTTCGCGCTGTGCTTCGTGCCCTTCGTGTGCTGGATCGTGTGCACCGTGCTGAACCAGCAGCTGGAGCTCGGCCTGGACCTGTCGCGCACATCCAAGACCACCACGTCCGTGTACCTGCTTTTCATCGCCAGCGTGCTGAGCTCGGCTCCGGTAGCCGACGGGCCCCGGGTGCAGCGCGACCTGCGCAATCTGTGCCGCCTGGCCCGCGAGGGCGTCCTCGGACGCAGGGCGCAGTTTGCCGAGAAGCAACTGGAGCAACTGGAGCTTCGTGGCTCCAAAGTCCAGACGCTGTTTCTCAGCAAAAAAGAGCTGCCTGGCGTGCTGGAGACGGAGGTCACCTACCAGTTCATGGACCAGAGTTTCCAGGAGTTCCTCGCGGCACTGTCCTACCTGCTGGAGGACGAGGGGGTGCCCGGGACCGCGGCTGGCGGCGTTGGGACGCTCCTGCGTGGTGGGGACGCCCAGCCGCATAGCCACTTGGTGCTCACCACGCGCTTCCTCTTCGGACTGCTGAGCGCGGAGCGGATGCGCGACATCGAGGGCCACTTCGGCTGCGTGGTCTCAGAGCGTGTGAAGCAGGAGGCCCTGCGGTGGGTGCAGGGACAGGGGCAGGGCTGCCCCGGAGTGGCACCAGAGGTGACCGAGGGGACCAAAGGGCTCGAGGACACGGAAGAGCCAGAGGAGGAGGAGGAGGGAGAGGAGCCCAACTACCCACTGGAGTTGCTGTACTGCCTGTACGAGACGCAGGAGGACGCGTTTGTGCGCCAAGCCCTATGCCGGCTCCCGGAGCTGGCGCTGCAGGGAGTGCGCTTCTGCCGCATGGACGTGGCTGTTCTGAGCTACTGCGTGAGGTGCTGCCCTGCTGGACAGGCCCTGCGGCTGATCAGCTGCAGCCTGGTTACTGCGCAGGAGAAGAAGAAGAAGAGCCTGGGGAAGCGGCTGCAGGCCAGCCTGGGTGGCAGCAGGTGCGTCTCCAGGGCAGAGATGCCCTCTTGTGTGTGAGGTGTGTGTGCCGGTGCAAATCTGTGCACCTCAGTGTCCATCTGGCATGGGGAGCGCGTCCAGACCAGACCTTGGCTCCCCAAAAGGGGAGACTTTGACCACCCCCTTGCAAGGCAACCACTGAGTTCCTATCTTCTTCCCCAGGGTGTCCTCACCATGCCCACCTTCAGCCACCCACAACCTATGAAAACTTCCTCGTATGGCCCTACAGCTCTGGCCCAGCCCTTCTTCCCATTATATGTTCTGACAATAAGTTCTGGAACACATGATGCCCTCTGTCCTGAGCCTCTGCACTTGCCCTTCCCTCCACCTAGAATATTCTCAGTTTGCTGCCTGTCCTACAAGTCTGCCCTGGCTCCCCCAGCTGGCTGGGGACCCAACTGGCTCCAGAAGTGCCCTTTTGACCATCCTGCTATGACATCTGCCCCACACCTCCACCAGACCCTCAGCTCCTTCCGGGCAAGGCTTTTGCCAGAGTTCCCTTGAATTTAGCTCCAATTCAGTCCCTGCCCAGGTGCTTGGCATCTGTTGAGAGGATGAATGTCACGATGTTGGCAGGGACTGGGCCTGGGGACCCAAAGACCCATGTGGGGGATGTGGGGGATACTCAGACACCCCAGGGGGATGGTGCCTGGGCAACAGATGAGTAGTTGTGCTCTGGGTTTGGCAGGGGGAGTGTGAAGGGAGTGGCTCAGCATGGAGGTGAGGAGGAGGGGCAGCTCTGAGACCCCAGGACTAGACAGGCAGGAGTCCTTTCCGGGGGGCACTGTGAGGGTCAGGGTGGGCTTCACCTTCCTCTCTCTCCCAGCAGTTCTCGAGACACCACAAAACAACTGCCAGCCTCCCTTCTTCGTCCACTCTTTCAGGCAATGACTGACCGGCAGTGCCGTCTGACCAGCCTCACGTGAGTGGCCACACCTCTAGCCCTTCCTGTGGAGCAGACTGAGAGCAGGATGCCCTGGGCAGAGACAGAAGTGTGGCCTAGGAAAGAAGGCTGAGGGGTCAGGCCAGAGCCTGAGGCCTGTGGGTGCTGGGACTGGCAGGCTCTCCTCACACAGAGCGGAGGGAGGAGGGGGTGGGGGTCTGGAGCTTCATTACCAGGTTAGGTACTGGTAGGAAAAGGTTGGTCCTGGTGTGAGTGGAAAACAGAGAAGCGTACTGAGGGAGGGATTAGAGAAGGCAAGAGTGTATTTTCCTTTTGAAGGAAGGCTGCCGTCGGAAACTGCTGGGTTCTTAGAAGCAGTGGAGGAAGGCGTTCAAGCCCAGGCTCTGAAGTCAGGCTGTCTGCAAATCCCAGCCTGCTTCTGTGTGCCCAGTGGCAAGTCCATCTGTCCAAGCTTCCATTTCCTCCCCTGTGAAATGGAGTCAGTAGATCTGGAGAGCTGTGGTGAGATTTAATGTGGCCACACATGTACAGTTCTTACATGGCAATAACTTTCCAGTCACTCTTAGCTACCACCAAGTGAGCAGAAAGGAAGAGAAAATCTAGGAACTAGTACTGATGATGAAACAGGTACATCCTACATGGATGGCGACTCAGCAGATTAGCTTGGTACGGGGGTGGGGGTGTGGCAGTCTGGACATAAGCATAAGAGCCAAAAAGGTGATTGCATTTGGCCCAGCAATTCTGCTGGTAAACTAAGATGTTCAGCGCACCATTACTTACAATGGCAAAAAAAAAAAGGAGAAACACCACAACTCCCCAACCATCGGGACCGGCTGACGAAATAAACTGAGTCGGCCACCTCCTCAGCTTGGTGGACCATTGTGCGGCAAACATGCTGAAACACGTCTCAGCTCACCGAAGAGCTCGTAGCGTGTTGTAGGGAGAAACGGACACAGCTCCCGGGGGTGCGTGGCGACAAAGGGCAGGGCAGGCTCTGCGGGATCCAGGGAGGGATGTGGTGCCAACACATCTCTCAGCTGAACCTCGGGCCACTGGGGAGCGGGCAGTTTGTCCAGCTGGAGGTGGTGTGGTGGCTGAGGTGCCCACAGGTAAATCTAGGTGCTTCTTGACCACAGGCTGTCCCACTGCAAAGTCCCTGACGCAGTCTGCCGAGACCTCTCTGAGGCCCTGAGGGAAGCTCTAGCACTGACAGAGCTGGGCCTCCTCCACAACAGGCTCAGTGAGGCAGGACTGCGTATGCTGAGTGAGGGCCTAGCCTGGCCCAAGTGCAGGGTGCAGACGGTCAGGTGAGGCCTGGCTTGGGAGGGACCATGGGATGCCCCCCACCACCCCAGCAGCTCCTGAGGTCTGCCCTCCCACAGGGTACAGCTGCCCAGCTCCCAGCAAGGGCTCCAGTACCTGGTGGGTATGCTTCGACAGAGCCCCGCCCTGACCACCCTGGATCTCAGCGGCTGCCAACTGCCTGCCCCCATGGTGACCTACCTGTGTGCAGTCCTACAGCACCAGGGATGCGGCCTGCAGACCCTCAGGTGGAGGCAGGGGTGGGAAGGGTGCTGGGAACACAGCCTGTCAACCCAGGTGGGGGTGGGTGCCTGGGGGCTTCCCCTGAACCCTGAAGAGGAGCCCCTCCCAGAGACCTCCCATGTGACAGAACTCAAACACCAACCTGGGAGCCTGGCCCTGACAGGCCTGTCCTCTGAAGCCCTGGCCACAGCTCCGGGCCTTGACCACTTTGCCTGACCAAATGTTCATCTGTTGTCTGGTGCCCACGGCCGCACCCTGGGCCAGTAGCCCCGATACCCTTTTGCCACCCCCAAGGCCTGGCCTCTGCCCCTCCCCCAGCCTCTGACAAATCTCTCAGCTGACACCGCCTGTCCCTGAGTGTCTGCGGCACAGCTAAGCCTACAGCCCCGTCACTGACCGCAGCCCGGCTGCTCCCACAGCCCTGCCCGCAAGCCCTGGCTGCTCCCACAGCCCTGCCCAAAAGCCCTGGCTGCTTTCCCCCACCGCTGACCCTGCTTCTGCTCTGTGTGTGTGGCTGCAGTCTGACCTCTGTGGAGCTGAGTGAGCAGTCACTACAGGAGCTTCAGGCTGTGAAGAGAGCAAAGCCGGATCTGGTCATCGCACACCCAGCGCTGGACGGCCACCCAGAACCTCCCAAGGAACTCATCTCAACCTTCTGAGGCACTGGTGGCCAGAGCAGGGTGGAAGACCGTAGTCAAAGTCCCTATGGAGAGAACGGCCCGTTCCAAGGGCGGGAGGACATTGCTGTCAGCCTCTGGGAAACTTCTGAGCCGAGAGGCCCCGGACAGGCACGTGGAGGCCCAGACATGGCACCCTGCCCCATCCAGGACAAGTCCAGGGTCTGCCCCTCTCTCCATACACTGGGGGACCCCTTCTCCCCCAGCCCCACCACTACTGCACCCACCTTCCTCTCCTGGGCCCCTCCAGCCATTCCCCTTGAAGACACCCCCCAACCAACCCAAGCCATAGTAATGATGGTGAGAGCTCCTACCTGGGGCACAATGACCCTCCTCTGCCCGACCCCCATCTGCAGTGTGGCCCAGCAGCCCCCAGGACTGTGCCCCTGTAGACTGAAGGTAGGCAGGTCACCATCCCTCCCTGTTAGGAATGAGACCATCCCTGAGGCTGTGGTCCAGACCCAGAGGTGTCCAGTGTCTGAGATCTTTGGGAAGGGAGACTAGGGCAGGGGAGAGACACAGCAGAACCCCCGTGCTGGGTGGGAGGCATGACCACGTGGTGGGTGAGCAGCCCCCATGCGCTGATGGTAAATTCTCCTGTGCACTCATTTCTGTTGGCTTCTATTACACCTGGCCGGGCAGGTACAATCCAGGTCGGTGCTCACAGTCTTTCCAGCATCCCACTTTGACAGGGCAGGATGGTGGCCCCCAGTTCCTCAATGAGGAAAGTGAGTCTCAGGGGGCAGGCTGACTGCAGAAAGCGCTGCGACAAGGGCCTTGATGGACAGGACCAGCAGCGGACAGTCCTTGAATCCTGGAGTCTTCTCTGCTCAACCCTGCTGGGCTGCTGAGACTCCAGTCTGAGTGGGGAGGTGGGGGAAACTCTAGATTCAGCCCCATCACTCCCAGGGGAAATCCCCTACTATAATCCACTTTCAAACTCCATTTCTTCATTTCACAAAACACAAAAAATCCCTGTCCTCCTAGAGCTGACATTCTAGGTAGGAAGACAAACATCTACATGATACATAGTATAATACTATATACATATATATATATATATGCTACATACCCAACACATATGTATGTGATACACAATGCAATAGCACAAATACGTATATTATACATATACGTGTGCCAGATGTGGTGGCATGTGCCTGTCGTCCCAGATACTCAGGAGGCTGAGGCAGAGTTCGAGGCTTGAGCGTAGAGTTCGAGGAATAGCAGTGAGCTATTAGGTTGGTTGGAAAGTAAGCAAAAACCGCAATCACTTCTGCAACAACCTAATATGATTTTGCCACTGCACTCTGGCGTGGGCCACAGAAAGAGACTCCATCTCTAACAAGTAAATAAATGTATATCTGATACATAAATACACACCACAATCAATAAGGCTATGATGCCTAAACAAGTAACAATGTAATAAAGATGCACAGGTAGGGCTGATAAATGCTGCCGAGGAAAGTAAGGCAGAGCCTGGGACTGGTGGGAATGGAGCCAGGGTTTCCTGTTGCATGAAAGGGGGGTCTGAGGAAGTCTCATTGAGGACTGGGCATTGGAAACCCCAAAGGAGTGAGGGGCAAGCCCCAAAGAGGTCTTGTGAAAAAGTGCTTCAGACAATGATGCTGCCAGAGCAAGCCAGGCAGGGGAGTGTGCTTGGAAAGTTCTAGAAGCAGCAAGGAAGCCAGGTAGCCGCAGTGGAGTAGGGGAAGGCGGCTGCGGGGAGATGAGGTCAGGGAAGCAAGGCAGGTGCAGGAGAGGGTTTGCAGGTGGAGCTTGTATGAGGAGCGCTTTTGGCCCATCCTCAGTGAGTTGGGTGCCATGACTGCCTTCTGGGCAGAGTGCAGGGTCTGCCTTAAATGTTGGGGGTCAGGGTGGTCTGTTCACAACAAAAGCAGAAGTTGGGAGCGACTGAAGCAGGCCAGGAGGAGGTGTGGGCGGATGGAGGTGGAGCCACAGGACCTGTCCATGGGTTGAATGGAGTGTGGGTGACACACGGGCAGAGGTAAACCAGGGTTCTTGGCCTGGGCAGCAGGACGGGTGGAGCTATCCTCACCTGCGCTGGGGAGGCTGTGGGAGCAGCAGGCTTCCGAGCACGTGCTGGACTCCGGCGTCTCTGGCTGCACCCAGTGGTCAGGACAGGGACATGTGGACCAGGTCAGGGAGCGTGAGATACAGCGACAAGCGGGCCCAGGGCTGAGCCCAGCAGTGTCCAGCTGGCCGGTGGCGTTGAGATGGGAATTGGGAACTGCACGGGTGGTTGCAGGAGGATGGAAAAACCCAAACAACAGCTAGAACAGGACCGAGACAAAGGAACCGAAGGATAACAGAAAACCCAAAATGAGGGTGAGAAAATGGCCAAAACCCCGTGCGAGGGACACGTCCATGACCCTCCCGGCAAAAAACCCAGATGAAGGAGAAAGGAGGCAGTCACGGCGGGGGCCGGGGTGTCCCTGAAATCCGCTTCTTTTCCGGACTCCCTAAAGATCATTCCGCCCCTAAGGAGGAGACCCAAGCTCCGCAGAGCGCGGCGGGTCTGCGCGTTCGCCTCGCCTCCTGCCTCTCGCTTCCTCTGACCCCTCACCCCGAGTTCTTTCTCTGGACGGTGCGGAGAACCCGGGCGCCGGCTGGGGTCTCACTGGCATCGGAGCCCCCCGAGCCCCCCGGCAGCAGCGAGACGAAGACCCGGTGGAGGCGGCCGGGAGGGCGCAGCGGGAGGGAGGAGGCGCGGGAGGGAAGCCCCGGCCCCGGCCCGCGGGCCCCACCCACAGCCCCCCGGACACAGCCCCGGGTCCCGGCTCGAGCTCTGCGCACTCAGGGCGCTGCGTGCAGGGAAGGCCCCGGGCGCGACCCAGGGGAGCCGGGGCTGCAGCCGCGAGTCCACGTCCCGCCCCCGGGCCCAGCGACCGCCCCCGCCGCCCAGCGACCGCCCCGGCCCTCGGGGGCGGGGACCACGGACCTTCCTGGTGGCGCGGAAGCCGGGCGGCTCCTCCTTCCCCCGGCCCTGGCGTGGAGCAGACGGACACAGGTTTCCACGCTGGCGCCCGGCGACCGGGTGGGGCTGCGGTGAGTCCCAGAGGCCCCCGCCCCGCAGCTCCAGCCTTCCTCCGCGCTGCCCCCCGCCCGCCGCCCTCCCAGCCTCCAGGCGCCCCCCTCCAGCGACTCCAGCCGCCCCATCCTCCCTCCCGACCCCCGCCTGCCCCAGTCGCCCACACCCCCGAGACCCCCACCCGCCCAGTGCCCCATCCCCCCAGGGCCCCTGGCAGCCCCAGACTCCCTCCCCCATCCCGCCCAGCGCTCCTCCCTCACCACACACACCCCGCCCTGGTCCCCACGTCCACTTCCCACCGACAGACGCAGGTCCCGACCTCAGAGGGTGGGGGCAAGACCGGGGTTCTGGGGGCGGTGCGTTGGGAAAGCAGGGTTAGGACTGGAATTCTCAGGTGCCAGGTGGGAGAGACAAACTTAGGGACTCAGCCGGGCTCCTGGAGATCAGCCTCAGGGGTCTGAGCTCCTTTCCTGGGTGTTTTCCTCCTAGGAGGGGCCTCAGGAAATTCGGGGTTGCCCAGCTGGGTCCGCAACTCCCCCCAGTTCTGAGGGAGGCTTCAGGGGATTACAGACGGTCTCAACAGGGAGGCCCAGCCAGTCCCGGGGCCCCTGAGGCCCCATCAGGCCGCTCAGGTCCAGCGGCATTTCCATGGAGGACGCCGGCGAGGACCCCACCACGTTTGCTGCCCACTCTCTGCCCAGTGACCCCCGTCTCTTGGCCACTGTGACCAACGCATACCTGGGCACACGAGTGTTTCATGACACGCTGCACGTGAGCGGCGTGTACAATGGGGCTGGTGGGGACACGCACCGGGCCGTGCTGCCCAGCCCCCTCAACGTCCGGCTGGAGGCCCCTGCAGGGATAGGGGAGCGGCTGACCGAGACCTTTGCCCTAGACACCAACACAGGTAGCGCCGCCTGGACTGCCTCACCCCTGCCCCAGGCATTGTTACATGTCGGTGGGGGAAATCCCACCAGCACCTCCTGAGTTTACACAGGAGGCCCGAGAGGCGCACAGGGTCCCCCTTTCCCTCCGCCTGGAGGCCTCCTGTGCAGCTGTAGCAAGAAAGAGCAGCCCGGGGTCCGGAGGGATCAGCCTCATTGTGGGGAGAGGCGACGGTGGGGGGGTCCACTCCTGCCCCAGGGAGGCCATAGCTTGGCAACCCACCTGGAGTGGTCCTGCCTTCCCTTCTGCCTCCCCAGGCTCCTTTCTTCACACTCTGGAGGGCCTCCACTTCCGGGCCTCGCAGTGCATCTATGCGCACCGCACACTGCCCCACGTCCTGGCTTTCCGTGTGTCCATCGCCCGCCTGTCCCCGGGGAGCGGGCCCATCACGCTGCTGCTGCCGTCAGCCTTCTCCCCGGAAAGCCCAGACCTGGACCTGCATCAGGGTCCTGACTTCCAAGGAGCCCGGTAAGGAGGGGGCTGGAGTTACTGCCAGGGAGTTCAGGAGGGAGCTCATCCCTGAGGCATGGCCGCACTATCACAGGTACCTGTATGGCCACACCCTCACGCCTGAGCAGCCCGGGGGGCCACAGCAGGAGGTACACATGCTGTGGACACCAGCACCCCCAGACCTGACCCTTGGGGAAGGTGAGGAGGATAGGACATGGGACTTCCTGACGGTGGTGGGCGGCAGCCAGGCTGAGGCTCAAGCCTGCCTCACTGAGGCCCTGCAGCTGCAGGCCAGGGGAGCTCTGTACACGGCTCACGCACAGGCCTGGGCCCAACTCTGGGCAGAATGTGGCTTGGACATGGTGGGGCCCCTGCCGCTGCGCCAGGCCCTGCGTGGCTCCCTCTACTACCTGCTCAGTGCCCTACCCCAGCCCAAGGCCCCAGGATACATCTGCCATGGCCTCAGTCCTGGAGGCCTCTCCAATGGGAGCCGTGAGGAATGCTACTGGGGCCACGTCTTCTGGGACCAGGTGAGCATTGTACACCCAGCACCAGCCACACAGCAGGCGACACGTGGAGGTCCACGGTCTCTGCCCTCTCTGGGATCAGGGCTGTAGCTGGGGAAGCACAGGGACTGTGGCAAAAGGGAAGGGGCCTGGAAAAGGTGGCATCTCAGCAGGAGGGTGGCAGAGGAGTGACCTAGGTGAGGGGAATGGAAGGTGCAGAGACCAGAACTGAGAGGGCCTGAGGCACCTGCCAGGGCGTGGGGAGGGGCCCCCACCAAGGCGAGAAGGGCTGCAGGCCCAGGTCACCAGGGTTTATAGGCAGTGGTGTGGTGCTTGGCGTTTACCTGAGGGCCAGTGAGCTGCAGAGACCTATCAGGACGGGGAGCTGTGTGGCTGCTGCGTGGAGCCCGGTGCTGGAGGCCGGCGAGGGTGACGGGGACACTGAGGGCACAGAGTGGAGGGGCGTGATGGCTGCCGGGCATGCAGGTGTCGAGAGTGATGGCGCTGGGGCTGCCCCATCGTTGTCTGAGCCTCCCTGTGCTGCTGCTGTGGCGTTTCTTTGATGAGGCTCCCAGAGGCGTTCGTGGCGGGCGGGCCGGCCTGAGGCCGCCCATGCCCATATTCCAGCCGAGCCTCGGAGGCCACATGAACTCTGGCTGGGGAGGCGGAGTGTGGGGCTGAGGACCAGAACAACGGGAGCCTCCGGGCTGGAGACAGAACTGGGTGGGCAAGTGGGGAAGGTCTGCAGATCTGAGTGGGCAGCAGAGGAGGAACCCAGAAGGTGCCAGCAATGGAGCTCTGCCAGGGTGGAATGTGACCAGCAGGGGCAGGAGCAGGGAGGGCCTGTCCAGCGCTAGAACGAAGGACTGTGCTCTCAGGACCTCTGGATGTTCCCGAATATCCTGATGTTCCACCCCGAAGCCGCCAGGGCCATCCTGGAGTACCGCATCCGCACGCTGGGCGGGGCCCTGGGGAATGCCCAGAACCTGGGCTACCAGGTGAGGGGACCTGGGCACTGGCCACAGGGCCTTGCAGGGCCTGCAGCCCCCACACCCCTCCCAGGCCTGTATCCCTCTCCCCAGGCCCCCTCTCTGGACAGAGCTGGGATGTCCTAGATTCCCCACCCTGAGGCTTGTGGGGCCTCAGTGGTGCCCCCCAGCCCGCACCTGAGAGAGAGATGAGGTGGGAACCGCAGCAGGGCCGGGACCCCACTTTGGCCCAGGACCCCCTGGGGTGCCCCTGCTGCCCTGCGCCAGGGTCAGCACTGGGTGAGAACTGGGCAGAAACCACGTGGCCCCCAGTGAGGACATGCAGTGGGCACTTCTCGCAGTAGCATCCACCAGGGTACCTGGCGCAGGCCGTGCCCCCCTCCTCCAGGGCGAGGGCATGGGAAAGTTGATGGGCCACCCCTTGCCTCCAACAAGGCCAAGTGTGCCCCCTCCCAACCCCTCAGGGAGCCAAGTTTGCCTGGGAGAGTACAGGCTCCGGCCTGGAGGTTTGCCCTGAGGACACTTACGGAGCCCAGGAGGTCCATGTCAACGGGGCCGTGGTGCTGGCCTTCGAGCTGTACTACCATACCACCCAGGTGAGGGGTGCCGGCCCACCATTCCTGCAAGGGGGGCCAGGCAGCTGGTGTAGCCCCCACTCCTCATGGCTCCCTATTTGGGGCCGGTTCTGGGAAGCTGGCTGAGGACAGGTGTCTCAGTGCCAGGCCTTGCTTCTGGGCACAGACAGGCCACTGGGGATGAGAGTGACTGGGGCCCTGGCCTCTGTGCCGCCTCCTGCTCCCCAGGACCTGCAGCTCTTTCGAGAGGCTGGTGGCTGGGACGTGGTCAGGGCTGTGGCCGAGTTTTGGTGCAGTCGTGTGCAGTGGAGCCCCAGGGAGGAGAAGTACCACCTGAGGGGTGAGGGCCACGGTGGGGAGGGGCTCAGGGAGGAAGGGTGGATGCTCCCAGACTCGACGCCTCAGGTGTGCCAGCCCCACGCTGACCGCCGGCGTGGAGGGAAGGCCTCTGAGACCCTGCACTGAGCACCATCTTGGACTTGTGTGTCCAGGAGTCATGTCTCCCGACGAGTACCATTCAGGGGTCAACAACTCTGTGTACACCAACGTCCTGGTCCAGAACAGGTCAGACACAAGGCCCCTCA
>NC_045446.1:129977-138156 GCF_002776525.5 Piliocolobus tephrosceles
CAGAACAGGTCAGACACAAGGCCCCTCACCTCACCCCGCCCCGCCCCAGCTGGAGACCTGCCCCAGTGCCCCCGCTCAGCAGGCAGCAGCTGGAAGCGCAGGGGTTGCAGCCTCCCCCACCTACCTCCACCTCCAGCCTGCGCTTTGCTGCTGCCCTGGCCCAGGACCTGGGTCTGCCCGTCCCCAGCCAGTGGCTGGCAGTGGCTGACAAGATCAAGGTACCCTTCGACGTGGAGCAGAACTTCCACCCGGAGTTCGATGGGTATGAGCCTGGTGAGTGACCCCTTCAAGGCCTCCTCCCCTGCCGTCAAGACCCTCAAGTCTGTCCTGGAACACCCCCCAATCAGCAGCACCTCCACGTAGGAGAGGTGGTGAAGCAGGCAGATGTCGTGCTCCTGGGATACCCCGTCCCCTTCTCCCTGAGTCCTGATGTTCGCAGGAAAAACCTGGAGATTTACGAGGCTGTGACATCCCCCCAGGGCCCCGCCATGACCTGGGTGAGCACCCTGGGGCCGGGGGGTTCCTGCCTCAGTGGTTCAGTCTTCTCTGCCCACACAGTGGGCCTCACCCCTGTGTGTCCTCTTACCTGTGACCGCAGAGCATGTTTGCTGTGGGCTGGATGGAGCTGAAGGACACAGCACGGGCCCGGGGCCTCCTGGACAGGAGCTTTGCCAGCATGGCTGAACCCTTCAAGGTCAGCCTGGCCACGCCTGCCTCCCACTGGGCCCCTCGTGGTGGGAGTGGAGCCCGGCCTCAGAGCAGGCACAGCAGGGTGCACCCCTGGAGCTTCCTGCCGGATCTTGGGACAGCAGCCCAGAGAGGACGGTGTCCGGGGGGTCCTGGTGTCAGCTGCCCTTGCCCCTGCAGGTGTGGACGGAGAATGCAGACGGGTCAGGTGCTGTGAACTTCCTGACAGGCATGGGGGGCTTCCTGCAGGCGGTGCTCTTCGGGTGCACGGGGTTCAGGTAAGGGCAGAGGCTGGCAGAGGGCAGCCCATACCCTCACCTGCCGCCTCACAAACCTCTCCTCCCACAGGGTCACCCGAGCAGGTGTGACCTTTGACCCTGTGTGTCTGTCGGGGATCTCCAGAGTGAGCGTCTCTGGCATCTTCTACCAGGGAAACAAGCTCAACTTCTCTTTCTCCGAGGACTCCGTGACCGTGGAGGTCACGGCCCGAGCAGGGCCCTGGGCTCCCCACCTGGAGGCTGAGCTGTGGCCGTCCCAGGCCCGCCTCTCCCTGTTGCCAGGTAGGAGACCACCCCAGCCCTCAAGAGAAAAGCCCAGGCACCTGTGACCACAGGCTGTCCCCCTCAGCCCCAGGCTGCCTCTGTCCCTGCAGGACACAAGGTCTCCTTTCCCCGCTCGGCTGGCCAGATACAAAGGTCACCCGCGAGTCTGCCTGGGAGTTGCAGCTCCAAGTTCCCTGGGAGGACTTTTTGAAGACGTTGGGTACCTGCTCCAGAGCCGCAGGGCCCCCTCTGGGTCACCCTTGGTCCCTCCAGCCCCACTGAGTCACTCACCGTAGACCCTGCCCCTGAACAATGAGGAACGTTGGCTTCAGAGATGCCTCTTCCTTCCCTCTGGCCACTCCTGCACCCACTCCTCCTGGGCACCCTCCTAGCCTGCCACCCCTCACCTGCAGCCAGGCTCTCAGGGAAGGTCCATGCTGCTTGGCCTGAGTTCAAGGCTTTCTGCCTGTGGCCTGGACCCCGTGGACCGTTGTGGGCAGGTAGCTTCCCCGCGGCATCCCCACGCCGCCTCTGCCTGCCCCCGTGGACTGATGCTGTCACGCACCGTCCCATGGCACCGCCTCGAGCTCCTGAAGCCAGGGTCTGAGCCGACATCACCTCTGGCCTCTCATCCCCTACTCTCCTGAGACCCGTGGTCACAGCAGCCAGCTGCTCTGCTGAGAAGGCAGAGAGGCAGGTGCAGGCCTCAGCGGGGACAGCAGGGATAAGGGCACGAAGGAAGGGGACTCGGCCCCCTTCAGAATTCCTCTGGGCTCTCAGGTGCAGCTTTGCCAAAAAGGAACTTTTCACGCCATGCGGCTGTGGGACTTGGTCCCAGTCCCAGGCTCCTCTTGACTCTGGGCAGCTGTAATCAGGTGGGGCGGCCTCTGCCACAGCGTGGGGTGGGACGGCTGTCTTTCCTCAACCACGCAGCTTGTGAGGACAGGGGTGGGGGAGTGGGAAGTGGGAAGTCACCAGAGAACAGGAAAGGGATTTGAGAGCAAGACCCCAGTGCTCTACCCAGACCAGCCAGAGGGGCTGGGGCCAGACATGCGTGGGTTTAAGGCCCTGGCCCTGCCCAGCTTCTGTCTCGGGGCCTCAGCCCCAGTTTCCCAAGAACAAGATGTGATGGCAACTGCCGCTGAAACCCTGATGAGGACCAGGCCCCCTGCTCTGCTGTCAGCCTGAGGAATTAAACCTTTGGTGCTGGGAAGAGCATTATTCCTCTGAGGAATTGTGCTTCCTTCCTTCTCAAGTAAGGGCCGTGCCCTGGGTCCCATTTCTCCTTCCACTTGGGTCTGGAAGCGCAGCAACTTTGAGGCTCACGCTGAGAAACGTGGGTCCCCTCGCGTCTGCACCTCCCTCCTGCACTGGTGCTGCCGCTGCACCCTGTCGTCAGAGGACAGCGGAGCTTCGGATGGAGACTCGGGGAGGGAGGGAAGGAGGAAGGATGCCTGTGGAAACCTCTTTCAGGCAGCTCTGGGTCTGGGGATCAGGATGCCTGGGTCTCCCAAGGCCTGTCTCTGCCACCCTCAGCGGCTGCCGGAAGCAGTGTGTGGGGGATGCATGTCTCCAGTGCAGTGCACACGCGGCCGAGACCAGCACTCAGAGGTTGGCCAGGAGTTCTCTCCGCTGCCCTGACAGGAGCCACGTACAGTGCAGATGGCTGAGACTGTGGACACTGCGTGTCTTACGGCAGCTTGCTTGCTGGGGCTCATGGCCACAGTGGAGAGGGGCTGCGGGTCAGGGTGCAGCCCAGCGTGCGGTCCAGTGCCGGGCACGAGCCTTGGGGAATGCAGCCTGACGCCTCCATGTGGCTCCCCAGTGCCCTACAGGCTCCCTCAGCTGCAGAGCTGGGTCCCATCCAACGCTGTGTCACTGGGCAGCGAGAGGCAGAGGCAGGTTCCCCGAGGGAAGCGTGGGCCCCTTCTCCCACCAGGGTTGTCCCAGCAGGAGTTCATCTTTGCAGTCCCAGAGCCAGGGTGATGTGGGCACAGGTGTCAGGTCAGGGTGGTCGGTAGCCCTCTGCCTGCAGGAGAGATGTGGCCTGAAACCTGCTGCATGTGCATGCCACACACGTGTGTGGTCACCTCTGCACATCCTGAGGTCACCTCTGCACAAACCTGCTGCATGTGCATGCCACACACGTGTGTGGTCACCTCTGCACAACCTTTTTTGGGGGTTGTGATGGTCAGTGCATGTGTGCCGGCCTGGCTGGTCAGGGTTCATCTGCCTGCCCAGGAGCCTGAGCCTGAGGCAGGGAGGTGCTGGTAACTGTTCCCCAAGGTGGCTCACCCACAGCACTGGGCATGGGCCAGGTCGTCCCTGCCCCTCAGTAAGCATGGGGACTGGCAGACCGTCTCATCCCTGGGGACATGTATCCAGCCACACATGGGCTGACCCCCTCCCAGCCTCAGCACCCAACACAGTTTGGTCCCTTCTCAGGCCATCCTGGGGCTCAGGGCTGGCACACCACCCTTGTCCTTGGTCCACTGTGGGACTGACCCAGGCTGGCTGGGCCTGCACTCGGAGTCCCGGCCACACCTGCGGTCGTCTGCAGCCATATCACAGATAGGGAGCGCTGCCCAGGGCTCCAAGTAGACCAACTAGATAAAGATTCCCACCCACAGCCCAGGAAGATCTGGCAGGCAAGGGTGAGGAAAGGGCCCCGGGGTGGGTGCTCAGAATCCCGGGCCACTCTGCGGTTAAGCACCATAAGCACCACCTCCCGGCAATGGCTGGCCTCAACGAGGCCCCAGGGCCTCCCTGCAGCCCACGGCGTGCATGTCCCTGGCACTCTCCCATCACCAGGCTGTGGTGGGGGTGTGTGGGGAGGCAGTGGTGCACAATGCAGGTAAAATAATACGAGAACATGCACCCCACAGTGCATGCACCCATACACCAAGGGACTCAATGCAGGTAAAATAATGTGAGAACAAGCATCCAGCACCAGGGGACTCAGAAAATGTCGCACACACACCCATTTTCTGTCTTTCTGGATGCAGTTTGGTTGGTGTGTGTGAGAGAGAGATGGGGAAGCTGCTGTCCTGCCCACGTGTGTATGTGTGTGTATCCAGCCCCACCCATGGAATGGTCCCCGCCCTGCCTTCCCAGTCACCCTCACTGGCCCAGGAGGGAGGGAAACCACCATGGGGACTGGGATTTCTCAGAATTAGGGGGGCGCGCAGGGTCATGGGGACAGACAGAACGACCCAGAAGGAAGGAGGCGTACACCAGACCCCAGATGGGGCCCACACACAGGCACGGACTCTCACGCAGACTTCGAGCATGCACGCACATGTGCACAGAGAGATGGGGCGGGCACACGTGGAGTTGGGACGCACCCATGATGTTCTGGGGCACAGGCCACTAAACCACAGAGCAGCAGAGATCAAAGGCCTGGGCTTCAAACTTAGTTTAAAATACTCTGGGCCTCCACCCCATAAGCCACAGGCCGCCAGTGGCTGAGAGAAGGGGAGAGTGGGGGCAGGGCAGGGCTGCTGCGCTGCCGGGGACACTCCCACCGTTGACTGGGGTCGGCCGTGGCATTTGGCTTTGCTGGTCCCTAAGGCAGCTCCTTCCCCCACACTAGGCAGGAAAGAGGCCCAGGAGGCACTTTCTGGAACCAGGCACTTTTAATCGTGGAACCGAGGGGCCTGGAGTGTGAGGAGGGAGGGGCAGGGCTGGGGGCAGAGTTAGGGCCCGGGAACCCTCAGGTTAGGGTGAGGACCCTGGGGTCTGACTAGGTCAGCGTTAGGTGCCCATGTTGGGGCTGGAGGGCCCCAGGTTCAGGATGGGGCAGGGATGGAGGCCCCACAGAAGGAGGGCCAGGCTCCGGGGAGTCAGTATTGAGCCCCAGGGGCAGCAGCCTGGGGTCAGTGTCCTGGGG
The DNA here is from genome assembly GCF_002776525.5 of Piliocolobus tephrosceles. Lineage (NCBI taxonomy): Eukaryota > Metazoa > Chordata > Mammalia > Primates > Cercopithecidae > Piliocolobus > Piliocolobus tephrosceles. The sequence goes on from NC_045446.1 coordinate 135,096, forward strand.
CTGGGGGCCCCAGATCAGGACCCAGCCTGTCAGTCATAGTCCCCATCGTCAAATTTGGTGCTGAAGAAGGCGGCAGAGTCCTTGGCCAGCCGGGCCAGGTGCAGGGCACCAGTCACCACCAGCCCCAGGAGCAGCAGGGGCGGCACCAGCGTCCACATCGCTGCCAGGATGTTGTAGCACTTGGCCTTGGAGCCAAAACGCCGGGCCGCTTCCAGGTCACCAACCACCTTCTGATCTCGGGCCTGCAGAGAGACCGCAGGGCCAGATGGCTTTGTGTCCTCGGGGCCTGGGGGCCCTTCCCCACCCCCACCCAGGGCACCTAGAAGGCCCCTACTGGACCCAAAATCCGGATGGAGGGTTGTGGCCTGAGGAGATGCTCCCCAGGGCCCCAGCCATGGACCCAGGGGCCATCCCAGGCCAGGGTCAGCCTATCAGAGTTCTCTACAGGGAAGGGTCCTCCAGGGTGCGGAGACACCCCCAACCCTGCCACCCAGGAGCTGAAGTCAAAGGGACCTCTGTTCCAGGAGCCCCCAGCATGTGAACCCCCCTTGATTGCAGAGACCTCTGTGGGTGCCTCCCAATGGCCTCTGTGCTCTTGGATGCGCCAGACCCCCTTAAGAAGAGGCCCCGTGTTTAAAGGAGAGGCCCCCGGCCTTGCCTTCCTGAGGAGCTCCTTCCAGGCCATCCTGATGGTGTCCCCTTCACAAGCGGCACCCACAGAGCCCCTCAGACAAGCGGATCCCCCCGCCGTCCCCAGCACGGCGAGGACCCCTCCCCACCCGTCCCCCCCCAACTTGGTAGGGCCCCCGCCCACCTTGATGGAGTAGGCCAGCGCCAGGAAACCAAGGCAGCACAGGTTCAGATAGAGGGTGCTGAACACTGACCAGATCAGGTGGTCTCGAGGTGGGGGGTGCGGGGCCCCCAGTGTGAGGGCGGTGTGGGCACCGGCCTTGCTGGGCGTGGGGGCCCGGGGGTCCTCGCGGGGATACGCGGTGTCCATGGGTTCCAGCGCCGTTTCTTCCACACTTAGACTGGTGCTGGGAGGGTGGGCTCCCACTCACTTATAGCCCTGCCGCCCTCCCGGCCCAGCCCCTCCATGCTATATATAACACAAATTACAGCCTGCAGGCCGAGGGTGCGGCCCGTCCCTTAGCCCCCACCCCAGGGAGCCCCTGTCCGAGGCTGCCTTGGACCACCCAGCAGGGCCCCTCCTGCCAGACATCCCCCCTTGGCAGGCGACTGCCGGGCAGTGGCAGAGACCCCCACCCACACACCTCATCCCCCCCACCCCCATCAAACGCAGTGGGCAGACCATTGGCCAGAGCCCCCTCCCTCCAGGCCAAGAGGAGTGGGAGGTGCTGCCTCAGGGCCACGGGTCTCACAGTTCAGGGATGTACAGGAGCCCCCTCCTCAGAGCCAGAGCTGCTGACACCGCAGCCCCTCCGTTCCCAGGACTCAGAACTCAACTCTGCCCCAACACTCTCGGAGCAGGAGCACCAGCGCCGGGCCCTAGGAGCGCCGGCATCCCTGCGAGGGGGAAAGGGAGGGCGTGCGTGAGAGGAGAGAACTGCATGGGGAGAAAGCCAGGGGGTGCAGCCTGTTAAGAACCCGCAGGGGACCCCCAGGGGCCAGCAGCAGCTGTTAACACTGGTGGCGGAATGCAGGGAGCCTGTGGGCGCCCGTGGTGGACGCTCCCCTCCTCAGCCTCCTCGGCTGCCCTCCTTGATCCCAGAATGTCTGTGGTGAGTGGTCCTGCTGAGGGCTCAAGGTCCGCCCCAGTCTTGTCTCTGTGGCTGCAGATGCCTCTGCGTGGTGACGACTCACATTTGTGTCTTCAGCCCAGACTGCCCCCCAAAGACAATGGTTTGGTCCCCAGCTCTGGACTCACACACACTGCTCTGTGGACCTCCTGCTCTGTGGACCTCCACCCACTTCCCAATAGACCCCGGACCCTCCCTCCAAACCTCCTGTGTCCAGCCTTCCCCCGAGCAGTGGTGGCAACTGCACCCGGCCAGAAGGCTCAGCTTCCCAGTCTCCCAGTCGGCCACACTCCCGAGCGCCCGGGACTGAGCTGCCCTCCCTCCTCCAGGACCCGCACTCACCACCGGCAGGGGATGGTTGGGTAGGGGGTTCCTTGCTGCTGTGCTTGAACCTGTGAACCCCAAATATCTGAGACAGGTCTCCGTTAATTTAGAAAGTTTGTTTGGCCAAGGTTGAGGACGTGCCCATGACTCGGGTTCAGGAGGTCCCGAGGATATGTGCCCAGGGTGGCCGGAGCACAGTTTGGTTTTATACATTCTAGGGAGACAGGAGACATCTGTCAACATGTGTAAGATGAACATTGGTTCAGCCTGGAAAGGCAGGACAATGCAAAGCAAGGCGGGAAAGACTCGAAGTAGGGGCGCTTCCCGGACACAGGTACATAAGAGACAAAGGTTGCATTTTGCATTCTTTTGAGTTTCTGACTCGCTTCTCCAAAGGAGAAAATCAGATATGCATTTACCTCAGTGAGCAGAGCGGTGACTTTTTTTCTTTTCTTTCTTACTTTTTTTTGGTGAGACGGAGTCTTACTCTGTCGCCCAGGCTGGAGTGCAGTGGCGCTATCTCGGCTCACCGCAACCTCTGCCTCCCGGGTTCAAGCGATTCTCCTGCCTCAGCCTCCCGAGTAGCTGGGACTACAGGCACCCGCCACCACGCCCGGCTAGTTTTTGTATTTTTAGTCGAGACCGGGTTTCACCATGTTGGTCAGGATGAGAAAAGCTAACTGTGTAAAGTATTTGAAGAGGTTTGTTCTGAGCCAAATGTGACTGACCACGGCTCATGACACAGCCTCCAGAGTTCCTGCAAATGTACCAGAGGTGGGCCAGGCTACAGCTTGGTTTTATACATTGTAGGAAGACAGAAGTTACAGGCAATGACAGAGATCAATGCAAGTGTCAACGAAAAGAGTCCAACTCTGTGAAATATTTGAAGAGATGTATTCTGAGCTAAATATGAGTGGCCATGGCCCGTGATGTGGCCCTCGGGAGGTCCTAAGAACATAGGCCTAAGGTGGTCGGGG
>NC_045446.1:168156-203760 GCF_002776525.5 Piliocolobus tephrosceles
CCAGTCAGGTCACCAACCATCTTCCTGTCCCTAGACTGGAGGAGAAGAGATGGTGAGGGGACCAGGATCCCTCAGCTGAGAGCCACGTGCTGTGGCTCCCACTCCACCCTGGCTCCTCCCCACTCTGAGATCAGGGACCACCCCCTCCCCTTCCTCACTCAGGCTGACTCTCCAGGGGCCTCGGGGCTCATCCTCCTTCTGCCTTGGCCCCAGCACAGGCTGTTCTCCCCACCATGGGGTGAAGTCGCCTGTGAGTTCCCTTCTCACTTTCTGGGAGAGCCTGGGTGCCAGTCTGGAAGGTGAGGGTGTCATTTCTGGTATTGGGCTGTAGGGAGAACTGCTCTGGGCTAGTGGATCGCTGGGGACAAACTGAGCCAGCCAGCCTCCTGGAGCCTCCTCTTAGACCTGCACTGGGCAGATTCCCCAAGCCACACACACACAGATCACACAGACAAAGCTACTGACGTGGGCACGCACGGGACAGAGGTGCACACAAACTCACACTCACAGGGACACACGAGTCCCCACCCCAGGCAGCATCTGGGCAGGTGGAGCTCCAGGCTCACCAGGACCCTCTGAGCATCCCCTGGGGCCACACGCACCTTCACGGAGTAGGCGAACGCTATGAAGCCCAGACAGCAGGGGTTCATGAAGAGGGTGTTGAACAGGGACCAGACGACATGGTCGGGCATGGAGGTCTCGCTGCAGATGTGGGTCACGGCTGACTTCACACCGTGCTCCTCCTTGATCACGTCTCAGGTTTCCGGGAAGCTGATGTTTTTGGTGGTGAAGAAGGCTTGGGAAGTGTGGTTCCTGCTCTCTTACGTGACCATTTGTGGAGTGACGTCTGGATGCTGGGGTACTGTCTCGGACAGGTCTTCGCTGTCTTCTCAGGCTCCTTGACCCGCTGGACTCAGGGGTTCTGCTTTCTTAGAAGTTTGTTTCCTGCTTGGAAATTTGTGAATTGTATGAGGTCTGAGGAGGGGGGTAACAAATTTCTGAACGTGAAGTTATACATTCAGGGCGGGCGGACACACTGTGGGATAAGGAGCCTTCTCTCCGGGCTGACACGTGTGACCCCCTCCTTCCTCCTTCTGGGGCCCCTTTGCTTTATAAAACACCACAGAGGTTGAGGGGACATGAGGGGCGGGGGGTTCCTGGACTCAGGGCCACACCCCGTGGGGCCTGGGCAGGGCTCTAGGGCCCCATTGGCCAAGAGCTTACTGAGATTACAGCACTTTCCTCCTCCTGCCTCAGCGCCCCGTGCACAGGAGTGCAATCTGAGCAGAGCAAGGTGAGGTCACTGGGTCAGCGGCTCCTGTGGCATCTGGCCAAGGACAACGTGCTGAAAAGTTTCCCTTGAAAAAATCAGAAACCAAACTCACCTCAGAAGCGGCCCCCGCACCCTCCAGGAGGAAGTGGGAGTCACGTGAGGCCTGTCTTGATTGGGGTTCCTGGAGAGGAGCCCCCCCCCAGCTCTCCCTAGGTGGGGGCTCCTGTTTCCCCTGCTCTGCTCTCTGAAGTGCCCAGGGTCCGTCCCCTCCCCACCCTATGCTGGATCCTGTTGTCTTGTCAAGGCCACCAGAGACCTGCTCCTTGTGCCATCTCAGACCGGACTCTGGGGCTGCCTGCGCCTCCTCCGCTCCTGCACCTCTGTGCAGCCTCTGGCCTGGCTGCTGCACTCTGGGGAGCTCCCTGTGGCCACCTTTGGAAAGTGGCCAGTTCCGTTCTCAAACTGCTGCAAGTACAAAGCTCATGCTGGATTTTGAAGATTTGGTGAGAAAAAAATTTCTTTGTAAAATGTCACTATTTCATCAGTAGTATATTTTGTTGACGATATGGTGAGGTAGTATTTTGGATATATTTGTTTAAGTAGATTACTGGTCAGGCATGGTGGCTCACTCCTGTAATCCTAGCACCGGGAGGCCAAGGCAGGAGGATCGCTTGAGGCCGGTGGTTGAGGCTGCCATGAGCTGTGATGGTGCCACTGCACTCCAGCGTGGATGACAGAGATCCCGCCTCTAAAAACAAGTAATTAAAATTAAATCAGTAAATTTTTTTTTTTTTTTTTGAGATGGAGTCTCTCTCTGTCACCCAGGCTGGAGTGCAGTGGTGCAATCTCGGCTCACTGCAACCTCTGCCTTCTGGGTTCACACCATTCTCCTGCCTCAGCCTCCCAAGTAACTGGGACTACAGGCGCCCACCACCACGCCTGGCTAATTTTTTGTATTTTTAGTAGAGACGAGGTTTTACTGTGTTAGCCAGGATGGTCTCGATCTCCTGACCTTGTGATCCACCCACCTCAGCCTCCCAAAGTGCTGGGATTACAGGCGTGAGCCAGCACGCCTGGCCTATCTTCTTCCTTTCTAAGTAAGTGAAGGAAATAATGTATACAGTGGTCCATTTCCAAGACAAAGTGCCTTAAATCAGCTTAGGTCAGCAAACTACAGAAGAAACAGGATATACTAGGCCCCTGCCTGGATAGCTGATGCCTTCTTGTCAGTCTCCCTGTCCCTCCCCTTCTCCCTCCACTTAGTTGCACTCACACAAATCAAGGAAGTTTAGTCTAAGATGAAAGTTTACTAGCTTGCAAAATAGCTCGGTTCGTGTGTCCATATCTGCCTGCCCAGCTGCTTAGGTCATAATCAAATACACAAGGAGCCCCTGAGCTGACTGGGATTGCAATGCATTGTGGGCTGCAACAAAATGCAGCAGGACGACCCTAAAGGAAACACCTAAAGCTCCTGCCCAACAACCAATAGGAAGACAGTGACCCCACAGGACTCGGCCTATGAGAAACCGGGGGAGGGGCCTGCGCACTGGGGGATAAATGGCTTGTTCTGTACTGTGTGGGCCTGCCCAGCAGATGCCTGATCTCGCAAGACCATCATTAAAAGTCTCACTTTCGCTGTTTCCCGGGTTTCTAAATCCATTCTTTGGGTTTGGACAAGTGAGTTTGTTTCTCACAGTCAGGCTCTAGAATTTTGTGACTTAGCATTTTAAGGAAAAAGCAAGTCTCCATGGGGTCTCTTCATGGCCAAAAAATGGAGTAAGGAATAGAGGGTTTTTTGGTTTTGTTTCGTGGGTTTTGTTTCTTTGTTTGAAACAGGGTCTCACTCTGTCACCCAGGATGAAGTGCAGTGGCAGCATCACAGATCACTGCAGCCTCCACCTCCTGGGCTCAAGCCATCCTCCTGCCTCAGCCTCCCGAGTGGCTAGAACTCCCAAGTAACACACCAGCATGCCCAGCTAATGCTTAAATTAGAGTTTTAATTCACAGAGAAATAAAGATTATTTGTATAGGGAGAACCCACTGGTGGGTTACGTGGGTTCTTTTCTATTTCCTAGGTGTCTCAGCTGGTTTGAGAAATAAAGGGAAAGAGCACAAGAGAGAGAAATTTAAAGCTGGGTGTCCGGGGCAGACATCACATGTCGGCAGGATCCGTGACGTAAAACCAGCAAGTTTTTATTAGTGGTTTTCAAAAGGGGAGGCAGTGCACGAATAGGGTGTGGGTCACAGAGATCACATACTTCACAAGGTAATAAAATATCACAAAGCAAGTGGAGGCAGGGCAAGATAACAGGACCACAGGATGGGGCGAAATTAAAATTGCTAATGAAGTTTCGGGCAGCATTGTCATTGATAACATTTTTTTTTTTTTTTTGAGACGGAGTCTTGCTCTGCCGCCCAGGCTGGAGTGCAGTGGCCGGATCTCAGCTCACTGCAAGCTCCGCCTCCCGGGTTCACGCCATTCTCCTGTCTCAGCCTCCCGAGTAGCTGGGACTACAGGCGCCCGCCTCGTCGCCCGGCTAGTTTTTTGTATTTTCTATTAGAGACAGGGTTTCACCGTATTAGCCAGGATGGTCTTGATCTCCTGACCTCGTGATCCGCCCGTCTCGGCCTCCCAAAGTGCTGGGATTACAGGCTTGAGCCACCGCGCCCGGCCCGCCATTGATAACATCTTATCAGGAGACAGGGTTTGAGAGCAGACAACCTGTCTGACCACAGTTTATGAGGCAGGAATTTCCTCATCCTAATAAGCCTGGGAGGACTACAGGAGACCGGGGCTTGTTTCATCGCAGGGCTTATTTCATCCCTTCAGCTTCAACCATAAAAGACGGCACGGCAGGCTTCCAAGGGGGCAGTTTATAGGCCTACCCTCAGGGCGCACTCTCTTTCTCAGGGATGTTCCTTGCTGAGAAAAAGAATCAGCGATATTTCTCCTATTTGCTTTTGAAAGAGGAGAAATATGACTCTGTTCCATCCCGCTCACCAGTGGCCAGAAGTCTTATCTCTCTTGTTCCCTGAAGATTGCTGTTATCCTGTTCTTTTTTCAAGATGCCCAGCTTTCATATTGTTCAAACACACATGCTCTACAAACAATTTGTGCAGTTAACGCAATCATCACAGGGTCCTGAGGCGACATTCATCCTCCTCAGTTTACAAAGAAGATGACGGGATTAAGAGATTAAAGTAAAGACAGGCATAGGAAATCACAAGGCTATTGACTGGGGAAGTGATAAGCGTCCATGAAATCTTCTTTTTTTTTTTTTTTTTTTTTTGATGTTTTAATAAAAGCTTTTTTTTTTTTTTTTTGAGACGGAGTCTTGCTGTGTCTCCTGGGCTGGAGTGCAGTGGCCGGATCTCAGCTCACTGCAAGCTCCGCCTCCCGGGTTTTACGCCATTCTCCTGCCTCAGCCTCCGGAGTAGCTGGGACTACAGGCGCCCGCCACCTCGCCCGGCTAGTTTTTTGTATTTTTAGTAGAGACGGGGTTTCACCGTGTTAGCCAGGATGGTCTCGATCTCCTGACCTCATGATCCGCCCGTCTCGGCCTCCCAAAGTGCTGGGATTACAGGCTTGAGCCACCGCGCCCGGCCTAATCAAAGCTTTTATATAAGATTACTTTATTCCTGCATCTTCTCAATTGTTTCTTCCTTGTATTTGCCCTTTTCCTTTCCTACTTGGCGAGACTTGGCTTTCCGTTCAAGGATCTTTTTGCGGTCTTTGTCCAGTTTTAGCCTAGTGATAACCACCTTGCTGGGGTGAATGCCTACGTGGACAGTTGTGCCATTAGCCTTCTCCCTCTGCACTCATTCAATGTAGATAACATATTTCTTCCTGTAAACCTGGACTACTTTGCCAATTTGCTGACCTTTATAGTGTCCTCGTACAACCTGAACTTCATCATCCTTTCGGATGGGCATGGATCGCACGTTGTATTTCTGTCTCAGCTCTTTGGAAAGAGGGGAAGACATAATCTTCCTGCGAATGTGGGAAGGTGCATTGAAATGCCTTTTGCGATTCTTGCTTCGGTCGGAAGTCACAAAGGGATTAAACTTCATTTTGGCCACTCCCGCTTCGGTGATGGCCGCAAAAGGGAAAAAAAGCAAGCGTCCATGAAATCTTCACAGTTTATGTTCAAAGATTGCAGTAAAGACAGGTGTAAGAAATTATAAAAGTATTAATTTGGAGAACTAATAAATGACCATGAAATCTTCACAATTTACGTTCTTCGGCCGCGGCTTCAGCCAGTCCCTCCGTTCGGGGTCCCTGACTTCCCGCAACATATTTGAGCATTTATCTGCCACAAAAGCAATCTGAAGTCGTCTCAGTAAGTGGGCGCCCTGTCTTTCTGGAGGCTCAGTGTGGAGAATGAGGTTGCATCTCAGGATCGCCACAGCTCCTTCCTTCCCAAGCCCTTTCTTCAGCAGCCGTGGTGGAAGCTGTAGCAGAAAAACCCCTTTGGAGCTGCAGTTAGAGGGTGCCTTCCGGGAGCTGCTGGGCCGGCTTCCCCAATGCCTGCCGAAGGTCAGGACGGATTCAGAGAAGCCCTGGGTCAGAACCAGGGTGAAAAGCCCCTTCCTCGAGCCTCCATTCGAAACAGCCCCGTGAGGGGTGCGCTGAGCTTCTTGCTGTAATGCATCTGCTGCTCCCCAGGGCAGCGACTCCCCTGCCCTGACTCCCAAGTGCAGCCCCGCCCTCTTCACAGGCACACACCCCACAGCAGTGCCTCGAGGTGCACTGGGAGGCCCATCAGTGCTGTTCCCCAAGCCTCGGCTTTCTTCCTGGAATCTTTCTTCCTGCAATCTTTCTTCCCCACCCCCTTGCAGCTTGACATGAACTTGTCACTTGAGGTGGCCAGTGCGATGTTGTGGGCATGAGAGGTGGCACCAAGAGATCAGGCGTGACTCCACCTCCCATTCCCACCTCAGAGGCCTGGCGGCACACGCTGGGGGCTCCCCAACCTGGGTGGCTGGGCAAGGACGACGCACAGACCACAGACCCCACACCTGCCACCGGCCCACACTGGAGGGAGTCAGCGGCTGAGGGTGGGGCTGTTCGTTACCACTGCACAGCCTGGCTCATCCTGGCTGACTCGGGGCAGTGCTGCCTGGGCCAGGCAGAGCAGGGAGGACGTGGCAGGGGCAGCGACCCCTGAGGTGTTTGGAAGGAGAGCAAGAACCTAATCAATGTGAGTCCTGGACTTTGAGGTGGGCAGCGAATGTTCCGTGGGTGCTGCCTGCAGCCGGATGCGGGTTTTGACATCGTGAGTTCAGGAGAGAACTGGTTGGTGGGTGAGCAGGAGTGAAAGGAAACCAAGAAAACCCAGGGGGCACTTTGTGGGTTAAAAGAGGCAACTGCCTTTCCGTCCTGCCCATGGAAGGGAAGCCTGCAGAGACCCTTGAGTGAAAATTTCAGCGTTTGCGGCTAGGATGGAATCAAGAGCACGCCACCGCTCCCGCTGCTGAAAACTCCGAGGAGCTTGCAACGTCTCCACGTAGGGTCCAGCCAAGGGAATGGCCCAGGAAAGCCCTTTTATTGCACCAAATGCTCCAAGAAAAAGAGACTAAGGGTGTGACTCAGGCTCTTCAGCCTGACCTGATGCTGCATTTTGTGCGGAGAGATTTTAGAGGGAGGGGGCAGTGGGGGCTGAGGACGACCAAGGAAAGAAATGCAGCCAAGCCAAGAGCAGGCAGGAGGAGCCGGTGTGACTCCGCACAGGGACCTGACCAAATCAGACGGAAGTTTAAAGAGCTGATTTACGCCGGGTGCCGTGGCTCACGCCTGTAATCCCAGCACTTGGGGAAGCTGAGGCGGGCAGATCACTTGAGCCCAGGAGTTCATGACCAGCCTGGGAAACATGGTGAGACCCGGTCTCTACAAAAAGTATGAAAACATAGCCAGTGGCGGTGGTGCATGCCTGTGGTCCCACCCACTCAGGAGACTGAGGTGGGAGGATCGCTTGAACCCAGGAGGTTGAGGCTGCACTGAGTGGTGATCAGTCACGTCCAGCCTGGGCAGGCCCCTGCGGTCAGGCCTCTGAGCCCAAGCCTGGACTATACATCCAGATGGCCTGAGGCAAATGAAGAACCACAGAAGAAGTGAAAATGGTCAGTTCCTGCCTTAACTGATGACACTACCTTGTGACATTCCTTCTCCTGGACAGTGAGTCTCAGAAGCTCCCCACTGAGCACCTTGTGACCCCCGCCCCTGCCCGCCGGAGAACAACGAACGCCCTTTGACTGTACTCGTCCACGACCCACCCAAATCCTATAAAAGTGCCCCACCCCATCTCCCTTTGCTGACTCATTTTTTGAACTCAGCCCGCCTGCACCCAGGTGATTAAAAAGCTTTATTGATCACACAAAGACCGGTTGGTGGTCTCTTCACAAGGACACGGGCAACACCTGCCTCAAAAAAAGAAAAAGAAAAAGAAAAAAATAGTTGATTAAAGATTTGAAAGTGTTGCACTGTCCTAAAAACACAGGCTGGATCCAAAGGCTGTGACAGCCTGAGACTCAAAGTAGCCCTTGGGCCCCCCACGTCGCTACAGGCAAGAAGGGAGCTGAGGAAGCCACTCAGCTCTCCAGCACCCATCCTGGTGGGGCCACAGAGGACCGTGGGGATAGGAGGTGTCCCCTCCACCGACCACAGCCCACATCTCTTCCAGGAAGTTGCTCCCCGGGGTTGGGATCCTCCCTCAGCCACCCGCTGGGACTTTGGAGCCGCTGCAGAGCCTGACTGCTGGGGTCTGCCTTCTCTCCCTTCCAAACCAGACCCTGGAAGCCCCTGTCCCTGCTCCTTGGTTGAATACTGGGGGCGTGGGCAGCAAATGCTTCATCTTTTTAACTCAGAGCCCTCCAGCTTGGGAGGAGACACAGCTAGGCTGGATACAGCAACTTGTGTACGTTTGACCTTCATGTAGATGGAGGGCACCGGGATGGTTGCCTTGGAGGAAGCGGGTGCGTTTTGCTTGCAGGAAGGGCAGTTTTCCAAGTACCTCGCAGGTGTCTGGGTGTGGTGTGCATCAGTGCTGCTCACCAGATACCTTTGGCTCTCCTCTGGGCAGACGCCAGGGCTGCGTCTTCCCGTGGAGCTCCTTCTTTCGCCTCAGTGGCCATGGAGACGCGTGTCGAGGTGCGACTTCACCTGGGCCTCTGCATGGGGGTGGGGAGCAGAGTCCTCCTTGGTGGGGTGGAGCGTGCGTGGGATGTCATTATGTGGGGCTATTTGTTATGCGGCCTAACGCAGCCTGTCCTGGCTGACGCAGACGGCCATTGCAGCGGTCATCTGCAGGTCCTCAGCTTAGTCTCACCCTCACTGGAGATCTTAGCCTTGGCCTCACAGCCTCTCCAGATCTTTTCCTGGCAGAATTTTGGTGATTTCAGTAATATGATTACTGCTGACCCCACGTCTCCCAGCATTTCTATTTGTGGTTGCCTGGTGTGTATAAAATCCGTGTTGCTGGGTGCATATACTTTTAACGTTTCCCTACTGTGAAATTTAATAAATTTACAGCAAAATGTATAAAACATAAAAGTAAAAAACTACCACCCTAGTCAAAATGGTGCATTGCCCATCCCCCAGAAGGTGCCTGCCTGTCCCTGCCCAGTCACGACCCCTCCCTTCCCAAGAAGACCACCACTCCGGACTTCTACGGTGAACACATTCTTGCTTTTTGTCAGGATTTTAACACCCACGTGGGGGTTAAACCAAATGAAATCGAGTGTCGGCTACACCCAAACATGATGAGTTAGAGCTTCCAACATCTAAATTCTTGGAACTCTGCTGATTAGGGTTTTCTATGGAGGCCTCATTACGTAGAGACGACTGCTTAAATCATTCCCCTAGGGACTGACTCAGTCCAGGCCCTCTCCCCTCCCCACGGGCTGAGGGTGGGGCTGAAAGTTCCAGCCCCCGAATCACCTGGCAACCAGAGCCCCTTCCCAAACGCCTCTTCTTCAGTGAAAACCCAGGTGTGGTTGAGAGAGGCTCTGCCTTTACGCCCCATCGCCTCGGAGTCACAAGAGTGTTAGGGGCTCTGCAGAACCAGGACTGAAGACCAAACCGGTTCTTCTTATTGCATCACCGTATCCATTTCTCATTCCTTGGAAAAAATCCTCATGTTTACCTTTCGTTTCCAAAAACATAGCGAGCACAGCTGGTTTATCGTCTGGGAATTCCAGCACCCGGAGTTTCTGCTGCCTGTGGCTCCTGCTGACCCTCACCCTCACTGTCTTCTCCCTCCATGTTGCCTGTTTATGTTTCATGGCTGGACACGGAGCTGCTTTCAGGCCTGGGGTGTTATCTCCGTCGGGGGAGGATTATGTGTCGATTCCATCAGGAATCGCCTAGAATCACCCAAATTCAGTTTCAAAGAACTTTTCCATATTTCTGGGTCTTTTCTTAAAATGCATCTCTAATTAACTCTCTGCCTTTTGATTCATATTTATTATAATAATTCTTCAACAAGGACATATTTCTGCCATAGTTTTTATATTTTCTATTTGCCCTACTTTTGGGGTTTTTTTCTTTTGGTGATTTTCATGAGAGATTTTTTCTTTTATAACTTTTCTAAAAATTTATATTGATTCATTCAACAAATACATACACACACACACACGTATATATATATACACACACACTTTTTTTTTTAAGATGGAGTTTTGCTGTTGCCGAGGCTGGTCTCAAACTCCTGGCCTCAGGCTCTCCTCCCACCACGCCTGGCACAACGAAACTTACTGAGTGCCTCCTTCTTGTTGCTGGGGCTCCACACGTGACCTTGGCCTGCTGAGTACTTGGGTCTGGGGCCATTAAGGGCCTCAGAAGCAAAGCCTCTCTGGCCTTCTCCTTCCCTCCTATTTCCTGCCCCATTTTCTCCCCAGTGTGAATCACAGAAACCAGAATTCCTTTTCCCCATGGTGAGTCATAGAAAACAGAACTCGTGTCTCCCAAAGCAGGCCGTAGAACCTCTGTCCCTTTTCCCTGGGAGGTCTTCCTTCCAAGGGTCCTGCCCCCGTGCGTGGGAGGGAGGGAGGAAGGAGCTTCGCAGCGGGTGCTGAGACGCTCTGGGCAGCCTTGCTGGGTCTGTCCCCTCCGCCTTCCCACTGGATTGTTCCCATTTCTACACAGCTGCCCATGCTTCGTCTAATCTAAGCATAAAAAGGGTTTCCCTGGGTCCCTGGGTCTTCTGTGTCACGTAAAACTTTGGCTCAGTACATGTGTTCTGCTTTTCTCCTGTTAGCCGTGTGTGGTTGGAAGAGTGTCGCAGTGACCCTGTGAGGGGTGAAGAAAGGCCTCTCAGCTCTCTGCTCCTGCAGTGCCAAGAATTGCTGCACGTGATGAAACAAACCAAAACACCCTAAAATACTGGGCGTTGCTGAGGTGACGAAACTTAAAACACAGGGCGGTGCTCGGCCCCTCTCTGCTTGCCTGGTGGCAGGACAGCGAGGTACAAAGACTGAGGTCTTCCTGGCCTCCTCTCTGCCTTTCGCACCTGAAGACACTTGCACATCCCCTCAGAGACAGGGAGAATCCAGGCCCTTCCCATAAATGTTCCTCCCCATATTTTCCTGCCTTTGTCTTCTCCCATAGGATTGATGACTCATGTTAAAATACTACTGAAGTAAGGCTCCTAAGCCACTGCAGAGAGAGAGAAATACCTTTAACCTGAGGCCTCTCCCGCAAGGCAGGTACAGCAGGCATCCATAAACTGCTGTTGCTTTTTCTCGTGTTAATCTCACTTTTATTTTCAGGAGACTGTCTCAACTAAGAACCGATGAAGGAGGCCGGGCACGGTGGCTCAAGCCTGTAATCCCAGCACTTTGGGAGGCCGAGACGGACGGATCACGAGGTCAGGAGATCGAGACCATCCTGGCTAACACGGTGAAACCCCGTCTCTACTAAAAATACAAAAAACTAGCCGGGCGAGGTGGCGGGCGCCTGTAGTCCCAGCTACTCCGGAGGCTGAGGCAGGAGAATGGCGTAAACCCGGGAGGCGGAGCTTGCAGTGAGCTGAGATCCCGCCACCGCACTCCAGCCCGGGCGACAGAGCAAGACTCCGTCTCCCCTACAGCAGTGGGCACTCAGTGCGCCGAGTGAGTTCCTGTGATGGTGGTCTTAAGACCCACACTGTTCAGCCGCCCCTGTTCGCTTCCTGGACTTGCCACACCTGGAACTCCCGGCACCATGCACCCTTTGGCAAACTTCCCACATCCCTTGCCTCTCTCACTCCCTTCCTGATGGCATTGTCTAGATCGTCAGGCTTCGCACAACTGTATTTTCCCTCATCTTTGTCCTTTGCGTTACCTTTTTATTGGCAGTGATTTGTTGCTAATAACAGATTTCACAAACATGTCGGGTCCCCAGACTTCTCCTGTGGCCTGCAGCATTTCCTGGATTTCTGTTTTTTCTATTTTTTTGTTTTTTGCCTTCCTTCTTCAAGAATATTTTCAATGTAGACGTGAGGGAGAGACACATTCTGAGGCTTTCTGGAAATAGCTTTATCATGCTCTGAGCTTTGAAAAACAATTTGGGCCGGGCGCGGTGGCTCAAGCCTGTAATCCCAGCACTTTGGGAGGCCGAGACGGGCGGATCACGAGGTCAGAAGATCGAGACCATCCTGGCTAACACGGTGAAACCCCGTCTCTACTAAAAAATACAAAAATCTAGCCGGGCGAGGTGGCGGGCGCCTGTAGTCCCAGCTACTCGGGAGGCTGAGGCAGGAGAATGGCGTAAACCCGGGAGGCGGAGCTTGCAGTGAGCTGAGATCCGGCCACTGCACTCCAGCCTGGGGGGACAGAGTGAGACTCCGTCTCAAAAAAAAAAAAAAAAAAAAGAAAGAAAAACAATTTGGCTGCATATAAAATTCTAGGTTTTTTCCTTTCAATTCTGTAAAATATCACCCTATAATCTTCTTATTTGTGTTAAAATATAAACAAAAGCACAGGAAAATTTTTTAAAGTTTATTCGAATGAGCAGCAATTCATGAACTGGGCAGTGCTAAACTGCAAGCAGCTCAGGGCTCCGTCCAAGGGAACTTTACGAGGGGCGTGGGGAAGGCAAATCCTTAATTGGCAAAGTTGGTGCCATGGCCTTGAAGTCCCTACTTCGAGGTTAGTGGACTGATGAAGCTTAAGTTGTGTTTTCCTAGGATACGACCTTTCAAACTCAGTTGGGTTTCAGGGCACTGGGGCCTCCTCAGTCTGATGGCGTCCTGGTGGAGTCTTCTTTTTTTTTTTTTTTTTTTTTTGAGACGGAGTCTCGCTCTGTCGCCCAGGCTGGAGTGCAGTGGCCGGATCTCAGCTCACTGCAAGCTCCGCCTCCCGGGTTTACGCCATTCTCCTGCCTCAGCCTCCCGAGTAGCTGGGACTACAGGCGCCCGCCTGGTGGAGTCTTCTAAAAACTCCCCCATTAGCCATCCTCTCATTTATTGGAGATTGACCAAAAGTCAGACGCAGGCACCCTCTGTCACCGTCATGGCTGGTTTGTCTGTTTCCGCATGGAACTCGTAAGTCACAATGTCAGGCTCATTGGGAAAATTTTTCTTCTCCCTTTTCAGTTGTTCTAATCACAGTAAGACCATCTGGTGTACCACTGATGGCTTTGAACATGCATTTAAGATCCCTGAGATGTCCTGGAACAATGTACTGGAAAAAAAAAAGGCCGGGTGCAGTGGCTCACGCTTGTAATCCCAGCACTTTGGGAGGTCGAGGCGGGTGGATCACGAGGTCAGGAGATCGAGACCATCCTGGCTGACAAGGAGAAACCCCGTCTCTACTAAACAATACAAAAAATTAGCCGGGCAAGGTGGCGGGTGCCTGTAGTCTCAGCTACCCGGGAGGCTGAGGCAGGAGAATGGCGTAAACCTGGGAAGCGGAGCTTGCAGTGAGCCGAGATCGCGCCACTGCACTCCAGCCTGGGCGACAGAGCCAGACTCCGTCTCAAAAAAGAAAAAGAAAAAGAAAAGGCTTAGAAGCCACAGTGAGAGTCTCTGAGTCCGATTTCACTCACTGCTTCTCAAGCCCCTAAATCTTAGAATGGACCCGACCAACCCTCCTAGGTGGGGCCTCTAACCCAAGGTGGGCCAAGCATCCTGGCCTCTTATTAAGAGTGGCCTTTCACGCTGTCTGTCTTAGGAGAGACTCCAACTCCCCGAAATGGGCCTCTCACCCAATCCCATCCATTCCCGGCTACCCCACCACTTACCCAGAGTCGTCCAATCAGGGCTGAGACTGTTTCCTCTGGGTTGGGGGCTCCTCCTCAGTGTTGTCCCTTCAGGGCTCGCCAGAAAGACGTGCCCGGGCCCCACCACTTACCCAAAGTTAGCCTCTAGGTCTTGGGTTTCCGCACCGGAGCCCCTCCTGTGGTCGCCAGAAATACGTCACTGGGCCCCACCGCCTACCCAAAGTTAGCTTTTGGGTCTGGGGTTTTTCTTCTGTGGTCGCCAGAAACATGTTACAAGAAAGGGGTCCCGATCCAGACCCAAGAGAGGGTTCCCGGATCTCGTGCAAGAAAGAAGTCAGGGCGAGTCCCTAAAGTGAAAGCAAGTTTATTCGGAAAGTAAAGTAATAAAGATTGGCTACTCCGTAGACAGACGGGCCCCGAGAGCTGCTGGCTGCCCATGTTTTCCGTTATTTCTTGATGATACGCTAAACAAGGGGTGGATAATTCTTGCCCCCTCCTTTAGACCGTGTAGAGTAACCTCCTGACGTTGCCGTGGCGTTTGTAACTGTCAGGGCCCTGGTGTAGCACTGAGGACGGCCAGAGGTCACTCTCGTCACCACCTTGGTTTTGGAGGAATTTGTCTGGCTTCCTTATTCCAAACTGTTTTGTTTGTTTGTTTGTTTGAGACGGAGTCTCGCTCTGTGGCCCAGGCTGGAGTGCAGTGGCCAGATCTCAGCTCACTACAAGCTCCGCCTCCCGGGTTTACGCCATTCTCCTGCCTCAGCCTCCTGAGTAGCTGGGACTACAGGCGCCGCCACCTCGCCAGGCTAGTTTTTTGTATTTTTTAGTAGAGACGGGGTGTCACTGTGTTAGCCAGGATGGTCTCGATCTCCTGACCTCATGATCCACCCGTCTCGGCCTCCCAAAGTGCTGAGATTACAGGCTTGAGCCACCGCGCCTGGCCCCAAACTGTTTTATCAGTAAGGTCTTTATGACCTGTGGCTATTGCCAACTTCCTGTGTCATCTTGTGACTTAGAACGCCTTAACCATCTGGGGATGCAGCCCAGTAGGTCTCAGCCTCATATTGCCCAGCTCCTAATCAAGATGGAGTTGCTCTGGTTCACATACCTCTTACAGAACAGTCTCTGCTGTTTCGCCCTCTGGACCAGCCAGAACATTTATCTCGCTGTCTCTCCAGTCTCCCTGGGACGCTGCTAGGTCTCTGCTCCTGAGAGCCAGGGTGTTCGCCTTGGAGGCACGTGGAGTCCGTTTTCCGCATTGTGTGGCTGTGGGCCTGGTGCTAGTGAGGCAGGAAAACGAGGCCTGGAGACAGGGAGCGTAAAACCAATCCACACCTCAGGTATGACAGGAAATAGCCTCTCCATTGGGCCTGCGCCCAGTAAATGACTCTGTAACTTTATTTCATCCTCCATAAGGCCTACACCCAGTAAATAACTTTGTAACTTTACTTCATCCTCTCCATTCACATAGGGCGTATATCAAGTAACCAATGGAATCTTCTAGAAGGTATTTAAACTCCCCAAAATTCTGGAACGGGGCCCTTGAGCCCCACGCTCTGACCGCTCCCACGCTGTGGTGTGTGTTTTCATTTCCAGTAAATCTCATTCCTTCCTTCCTTCATGTTTGGTCCAGTTCTTTGTTCAAGACACCAAGAACCTGGACACCCTCCACGGGTAACGATATGAAATTCATATTCCCCCAGCGGCTCTGCCCTTTTTAAAGAAGAGAGACTTCGGGTGTTACTTTACCTCTACAGGGGCTGAAAAGCCCCCCCAGGCTGGGAGCAGAAGGCCCAGCCCAGCTGGTATTGGTGGGCGGCACCCCGCACCCAGGCCACAGAGCAGAAGACGCTCAGAAAGGTCTCTTTCTAAACACATCAAAACCCAGTTTTGTTTTTGTTTTTTGGCTTTTGTTTTGTTTTTTTTGTTGTTGTTGTTAAAGCAAAACACCCAAGTTTCATCTCAGACTTCCTGCGGGAGAACCAGCAAAGCCCTGTGTCTGCCCAGGCACGTTCCTGTGGAGAAGCCCTGACTGGCTTCCAGGGCAGGAAGCCTGACCCAACTGTGTGGACTGTGCCAGGGAGTCGGCCTCAGGCCAGGCACAGAGCCGGCCCCAGAGGTCGGGGTGAAACACAAGCTGTGAGCTGCCAATCAGAAACGGAGCAACAGGACACTATTTTCATGACGAGATTCTGGGTTTTTCCCTGATGTTTGTTTGCTGGTTTTTTGTTTTGTTTTGTTTTTCCCTTCCCAGTATTTCTGGACTTGAACTTTAGAACTTCAGCTTCTCTGAGGTTTAGCTTGGCGGGAGGAGGGGGATTAATTATTGTACCGTAATTTCTCCTGCGATACTGGATTTGGGAAAAGGTATATATCTTAATCTGGCATTCTGAATTGCTTGCGTTTGATTAAAAGCGTGACTTCTATCATGTAGGGTCCAACCCTACGGGGCTTGGCGGGTGTTCTCACCATGTGTGGAGAGATCGTAAGAAGTAAAGACACAAGACAAAGAGATAAAGAGAAAACAGCTGGGCCCAGGGGACCACTACCACCAAGATGCGGAGACCCAGTAATGGCCCCGAATGGCTGGGCGCGCTGATATTTACTGCATACAAGACAAGGGGTTAGGGTAAGGAGGGTGAGTCGTCCAAGTCATTGATAAGGTCAGCCAAGTCACATGATCATAGGACAGGGGGCCCTTCCCTTATAGGCAGCTGAAGCAGAGCGGGAAGGCAGCATACGTCAGCGTTTTCTTCTATGCACTTACAAGAAAGATCAAAGACAGCCAGGGGTGATGGCTTACGCCTGTAATCCCAGCACTTTGGGAGGCCAAGGTGGGTGGATCATGAGGTCAGGAGATCGAGACCATCCTGGCTAACATGGTGAAACCCCGTCTCTACTAAAAATACAAACAATTAGCCGGGCATGGTGGTGAGCGTCTGTAGTCCCAGCTACTTGGGAGGCTGAGACAGGAGAATGGCATGAACCCAGGGGGCGAAGCTTGCAATGAGCCAAGATCGTACCACTGCACTCCAGCCTGGGCAACACAGCGAGCCTCCATCTCAAAAAAAAAAAAAAAAGAAAGATCAAAGACTTTATTTCTTCTATTGTTACCTTCTACGAACTTCAAAGAGGAACCAGGAGTACGGGAGGAACATGAAAGTGGACAAGGAGAGTGACTGTTGAAGCACAGCACCACAGGGAGGGGTTTCGGTCTCCAGATGACTGCGGGCAGGCCTGGATCATATCCAGCCTCCCACAAGAAGCCGGTGGAGCAGAGTGTTCCCTGACTCCTCCAAGGAAAGGAGACTCCCTTTCGCGGTCTGCTAAGTAACGGGTGTCTTCCCAGACACTGGCGTTACCGCTTGACCAAGGAGCCCTCACGCGGCCCTTATGTGGGCGTGATGGAGGATTCATCTCTTGCCTTCTCGGTCACTTCTCATGATGTCCCTTCAGCACCTGACCCTATACCCGCCAGTTATTCCTTGGTTATATTAGTAATGCAAGAAAAAGTACTATTAAAAGTTAATGATTAATAATGCTCATGCTGATTGATAATGTCCATGATAAAAGCTGATTAATGATGTTTATACTATTGATAATGTTCATGATCATCTCTATATCTAATTTGTATTCTGACTGTTCTTATTCCATTTTCTTTATTATACTGAAACAGTTTGTGCCTTCAATCTCTTGCCTCGGCACCTGGGTAATCCTCCGACCACACTATCCCATGCCCTAAATAACGGGGTTAACAATTTGGGTGGCAAACAGGGTAGGAAGGGCACAGGGGGCTCAAAACACAGGGAGTTAGTTTAACTGCGGTCCAGGCCTGCGGTCTAAGGGGTGGAGGGAACCGCAGGCCGGGCCTGGAGCTCGGGGAAGGGAGCTGAGGTGGACTTCAGGAGTCTGGTGGATTCTTCCCGTGCACAAACGGGCAGGATCTGAGCTTCCACCGTCTAGGAATGCAGCCCAGTGGCTTTCAGCCTCATTTTACCCAGCTCCTAATCAAGATGGAGTTGCTCTGGTTGAAACGACTAGCTTCACCACCTAGGGGGTGAACCGGCCACAGTTCCCCGGAGGCCATCAGAAGACAGAGTCCCTGGGTCAGAGGCAAGGACGGCTGACTTCTCAGGCAGGGAGGTGGCCACGGGAACCGCTTCTGCGGCGGCTTCCCAAGCCCCAGCTCCAACAGGAGGCCTGGAGGACCGGGGGACCCGCGCCACGCAGTGGGTGGCGGCAGGAGCCGAGCCCGGGGCCGCATCTTCCCGGACAAGGACTCTGCCCCGAGACACTGGCTGCCCTCGGCGCCGGGGAGGCCTCCCAGGGCTGTGCCAGGAAAACGTCCCCGAACCCACGGCCCGGAACCGAGCGGGGCGGGGCGTTTCCCAGACCGAGGAAAACAACCCTGAAAGCTCGGCCGGGACGGAAGGGTGTGGGGCGTTCCCAGCGGCTCCCCAGGGATGGGGGGAGGGGGAGGACGTTCCAAAGGTGGGGGCGGGTCTGCGTTTCGAGCCCCCAGACACGCAGCGCTCGGAGGAGCGTCCCGCCCGTCTAGAGCCCCCTCCTCCTCAGCAGGGCCAGGGCCAGGGCGCAGGGGGTCTCCCCGCACCCAGCCCGTCCCGCACACAAAGGGCTCTGCCCGTCCGCGCTCCCACGAGGCGGCCCCTCCCCGCTTCCGGCCCAGGCGCGGTCGTCACTTCGGGGAAACGGAGAAAGCGCCTGGGGGGCGGGGGGCGGGGGGCGGTTTCGGACGCTCCCCGTCCCCCTCTTCCTGGGACCGCTGGCACGCCCCGGACCTTCCCACCCCGCAAGCGCGGCCCCCAGCAGACCCGCCCCCCCCATGCTCGGAGCCCCTCCGCCCCCCCGCCCCCGGCCCCGCCCCTCCGGCGAGAGGACCCGAGCCCGGCCCTGCGCGCGCCTCCCCGGCCGTTCGGGGCCCTGCGGCGCCACCTGGTGGCCTTGTCGGCAAAACGCGCCCTCAGGGAGGGGCGAAACGGGGCCCGCAGGGCGAGGGTCGCTCCTGAGGAGGCGCCGCGGCCTTCGCCCCCCAACCCGTTAGCCCCCCGGGACGCCGGGGGCCGGGACGCTGAACCCAGAGTTCGACGGACGCCGGTCCTGATGGTCCCCCGAGCATTTCTGGTCAAACCGAACGAAGCCCACATCAGGCCCGAGCGGGAGTTTGTGCTTCCGCTGCGCTGTCCTGGTTCGCCGGGGGCGGATGGAGGGGACCCCGCGGAGACGCAGGGTCGGACCCCAGCAGCCCGGGGCCGAGGGTCCCCGCCTCGTTCTTCCAACAGAGCGCAGGGCAGTGCCCAGGGCGCTGGAGCCACGAAGGCGGCGTGGACCCCGGAGCCCCTGAGCCCACCCACCCCTGGAAAAGGAGGCTGGGAGGGCACGCAGGGCAGGAATGACCTGGCAGCGCCTCAGGGGCCTCAGGGAAAACGCAAACCCTAAACAAGCCAACAGGACTCGGAATGGAAAGGCCTGGAAGCACCGGGCTAGGCCGGGCGGGACAGGGGCACCCGAGGGAGCGGGGGAGGCCCCGGGGGGCGCCGAGGGAGAAGGAGGGGCTGGTGTGCACCCCAGGGAGGGACCAGAGGAGGGTCAGGGCCAGGCCTGGGGGGCGCTGTGGGGACCCAGGAGCGGGCCTGGCCCGGGGGAATGTCCGTGCTGGGAGCCACCGCGTCTGGAGGAGGCGCAGAACAAACCTCCCGCCACCGCGCTGGTGTCCAGGAGCTCAGCGCGCAGCAAACTCACAGGCGCCGCTCCGGGAGCCCGCGGTGGGCGCGATCATCCCGGGTCAGCCTGACCCGCTCGGCTGCCTGCATGGGGGCCACAGAAACCGCTCCACCTTGGGAGGGCTGGCCTTGTGGCCCGGCCACTCGGGACTCAGGGCCCACAGCGAGGCCTTTCCCAGCACCTCTACCCTGGGCTGAACCCACTCCTCGGCGCGGCGGCGGGCCCCCCGACTGCAGGTCACACACTCTGGCCGGCTGGGAGCCGCTCCCCCGCGCATTTGTCCTGCGCAGGAGCCGACTCTGCCGCCCTGTGAGTCACAGAGGGCACCCAGGTTGCATCTCTAGTGATCCTCGGCCTCCTTTCCCGGGTCCCCACGGTGGCATTAACCCAGACACAGCAGGAGGTGCTCCTCCTAACTCAGCCAGGAAGACTCAGGCGGTTCCCCAACCCGGCCCGTTACGCATGGGGGCCTCCCAGGCCTGCTGACCTGGGGCTGGGGTCCTGGCCGTTGTCCCGCTGCCAGCGAACAGCCCTCACCCTGCTGCCTGGAGCCACGAGTCGGCCCCACCCTGGGAGCCCAACGGAGGACACGGAGGAGGTTCAGGGGCAATTATTATAGGCAGTGTGGCCAGAAGGCACCCCCATCCCCAATGGAGAGGCATGGAAAGGCCGCCCTCCCCAGGGCACAGCCGCTCCAGTGGAGATTTGTGGTTAAACTTATTTGGGACCCGGTGCATTGGTTTGACCCAGGCCACAGGGCAGCCTCACACGCTGAGCATGTGCGGCCTCCGTTGCTGGAGCAGTGGTGTGCACCTGTAATCCCAGCTTTGTGGGAGGCCAAGGTGGGAGGATCGATTGAGACCAGAGTTAGAGACCAGCCTGGTCAACATAGGGAGACCCTGTCTCAGTGAAAAATACAACAATTACCTGGGTGTGGTAGGGGCTGCTGGCATGTGCCTCTAGTCCCAGCTACTCAGGAGGTTGAGATGGGAGAATTGCTTGAACTCAGGAGGTCGAGGCTGCAGTGAGCTGTGTTGGCACCACTGCACTCCAGCCTGGGTGACCAAGTGATGATATAGGAGTTAAAAAGAAATTATTTAGGCAGGTAGTGAGGGTAAAGAAGTCCTCGGTAAGGTTTTCCTTTTAATGAAAAGCAGCCCCCAAATCGTTTTCTTTTCTAACAAAGAGCAGCTGGTAAAATCGAGCTGCAGACATAGACAAGCAAGCTGGAAGTTTGAACAGGTGAATACCAACAGCTATGCCAATAGGAAAAGGCTACCTGGGACTAGGCATGATCAAAATGGCAGTTCCATCTTCCCTTCCCTTTGGCAGCCATGTATGCAGTAAGGAGCAGACAAGATGGCGCTGGTAGGCCGGGCGCGGTGGCTCAGGCCTGTAATCCCAGCACTTTGGGAGGCCGAGGTGGGTGGATCATGAGGTCAGGAGATCGAGACCATCCTGGCTAACACGGTGAAACCCCATCTCTACTAAAAATACAAAAAATTAGCCGGGCGAGGTGGCGGGCACCTGTAGTCCCAGCTGCTCGGGAGGTTGAGGCAGGAGAACGGTGTGAACCTGGGAGGCGGAGCTTGCAGTGAGCCGAGATCGCGCCACTGCACTCCAGCCTGGGCAACAGAGCGAGACTCTGTCTCAAAAAAAAAAAAGAAAAAGGAAAAAAAAAGAAAGGGAAGACATGAAAATTACTTCAACTTGATAAAATTCATCTACCCAAAAATGTGCAACTAACATCACACTTGCTGGTGAGACTGTAGATACTGTGCCCTAAGAGAAAGAGCAAGACAAGGCCATCTGCTCTCACCATTCCTGTTCGGCATTGCACTGGAAACCCAGGTTGATGAAATAATACAGGAAAAGGAATAAAATGTGTATAGGTTGGGAAGGAAGAAGTAAAACTGTCTTTGTTCACAGATGACATGACTATCTGTGTAGGAAATCCCAAATAATTAACTATAAAATGCCTGGAACTGATAAGTGATTATAGCAAGACTGTAGGATACAAAGTAATACACAAGAGTCAGTTGCTTCCTACTTACTAGCAAGGAACAATGGGGATTCAGCATTTAAAACTCAATACAGTTACATTAGCACCATAAAAATGAAATACCTAGGTATAAATGTAACAAAATATGTACGGGAACCACATGAGAACAGCTACAAAATTTTGATGAAAGAAATCTAAGATCTAAATAAATGGTGAGATAGTTTGTGTTGGTTGATAGGAATTTAATATTGTTGGGATATCAGTTCTTCCCAATGCGATCATAGATTCAATACAATCCCAATCAAAATTCCAGCAAGTTGTTTTGTGGCTACTGACAAACCGATTCCAAAATTTCTATGGAAACTCAAACACTCAGAATAGCCAGTATCATACCAAAAAAAAAAAATAATAATAAAGTTAGAGGACTGACACTGCATGACTTACTGTAAAGCTGTAGTCATCAAAACAGCCTGGTATCAGCAAAAGGACAGACAAACAGATCAATGGAACAGAATTGGGAGCCCAGAAATAGGTCCGTACAAATATAGTCAACTGATCTTTGAGAAAGGAACAAAGGAAATTCAATAAAGAATGATAATCTTTTCAACAAATTGTGGTGGAACAATTGGGCATCCATATACAGAAAGATGAATCTAGACACAGACCTTACACTTATCACAAAAATTAACTCAAAATGGATCACAGATCTAAATGTAAAATGCAAAACTATAAAACTAGGTGATAACATAGGAGATAATTTAGGTGAGCTTGGATTTAGCAATGAGTTTTTTAGATACATCATGAGCATCCATGAAATAAAATTAGTTGGACTTCATTAAAATTAAAAATTTGGTTCTGGGCTGGGCGCAGGGGCTCACGCCTGTAATCCCAGCACTTTGGGAGGCCGAGGTGGGTGGATCACCTGAGTTCGGGAGTTCAAGACCAGCCTGACCAATA
Organism: Piliocolobus tephrosceles; assembly: GCF_002776525.5. Taxonomy (NCBI): domain Eukaryota; kingdom Metazoa; phylum Chordata; class Mammalia; order Primates; family Cercopithecidae; genus Piliocolobus; species Piliocolobus tephrosceles. Next base: position 190,327 of record NC_045446.1, read on the forward strand.
TGGAAAAACCCCATCTCTACTAAAAATACAAAATTAGCCAGGCATGGTAGTGCATGCCTGTAATCCCAGCTACTCGGGAGGCTGAGGCAGGAGAATCGCTTGAACCTGGGAGGCAGAGGTTGTGGTGAGCCGAGATCCTGCCATGGCATTCCAGCCTGGGCAACAAGAGCAAAACTCCGTCTCAAAAAAAAAAAAAAAAAAAAATTGGTTCTGTGAAGCACACTGTTAAGACAATAAAAGGTGGCCAGGCATAGCGACTCACACCTGTAATCCCAGCACTTTTGGAGGCTGAGGCAAGCAGAACACTCAAGCCCAGGAGTTCGAGATCAGCCTGGGCAACATAGGGAGACCTCATCTATACAAATAATGATAATTTAAAAAATTAGCCAGGCATGGTGGCATGTACCTGTAGTCCCAGCTACTCAGGAGGCGAGGCAGGAGGATGGCTTGAGCCTGGGAGGCAGAGGTGGCAGTAGCCAAGACTGAATCACTGTACTCCAGCCTGGGTGACAGATCTGAGTGGGAGAGTAAAGACAATAAAAAGATAAGCCATACACTGGGAGAAAATATTTGCAAAACACATATTTGATACAGGATTGCATGAAAAATACAGAAAGAATGCCCAAAACTCAACAGTAAGAAAACAAACCACCTAATTTTAAAATGGGCAGGCCGGGTGTGGTGCTCACGCCTATAATCCCAGCAGTTTGGGAGGCCAGGGCAGGCGGATCACTTGAGGTCAGGAGTTCAGGACCAGTCTGACCAGCGTGGTGAAGCCTCATCTCTACTAAAAATACAAAAGTTGGCCAGGCAAGGTGGTGCATGGCTGTAATCCCAGCTATTCGGGAGTCTGAGGCAAGAGAATCGCTGGAACCTGGGAGGCGGAGGTTGCAGTGAGGTGCTCCAGCCTGGGCAACACAGTGAGTGAGAGACTCTGTCTCAAAAATAAATAAAAAATATATTTTAAAAAAACCCTGTAAATAAAAAACTGACAATTCCAAATGCCGACAAGGACATGAAACAGCAAGAACTCATTTATTTGCATTTATGGCCAATGGAAATGCAAAATGACACAGTCATTTTGGAAGACATTTGGCAGTTTCTTACACAACTAAACATAGGTTCACCATGTGATCCAACAATTCAACTCCCAGGCGTTTATTCAATCGAGTCGAAAACCTACGTCCACACAAAAGCCTGCACACACTTTTACAATGGTTTTATTTGTAATTGCCAAAATTGGAAGCAATCAAGATGTCCTTCAATAGTGAATGGGGCTGGGCGCAGTGGCTCACGCCTGTAATCCCAGCACTTTGGGAGGCCAAGGCGGGCGGATTGCCTGAAGTCAGGAGTTCGAGACCAGTCTGCCCAACATGGAGAAACTCCGTCTCTACTAAAAATACAAATTAGTCGGGTGTGGTGGCGCATGCCTGTAATCCCAGCTACTTGGGAGGCTGAGGCAGGAGAATCGCTTGAACTCAGGAGGCAGTGAGCCGAGATCACACCACTACACTCCAGCCTGGGCAACAAGAGCGAAACTCTGTCAAAAAGAAAAGGAAAGAAAAGAAAAAAGAAAAAGAAACAGTGAATGGATAAACTGTTTAGTACATTCATATAATGAAATATTGCTCAGCAATAAGAGCTATCAAGTTACAAAGAAAGACAGCTGGCCCATATGTGCATATGGCTAAGAGAAAGAAGCTAGTCTGAAGAGGCTGCATGCTCTACAATTCCAACAGTATCACATTCTGGAGAAAGTAAAACTACAGAGACCAGAGGCACAGGGGCCTGGGGATGAAATGAATAGGGGAAGGGCAGAGGAATTTCTTAGAATTGTAAAACTATTATGTATGATACTGTAATGGTTGATACATGACAGTCAAAACCTTAAAACTGGACAACACAGAGTGAACCTTCATGAATGAAAATTTTGTTTTATTTTTGAGACAAAGTCTTGCTCTGTCTCCTGGGCTGGAGTGTGGTGGTATGATCACCGCTCACTGCAGCCTTAACCTCCTGGGCTCAAGCAATCCCCCCACCTCAGACTCCCCAGTAGCAGAGACTGTAGGTGCATGCCACCACACCTGGCTAATTTTTGTGGGATCTCATCATGATGTCCAGGCTGGTCTTGAACTCCCGGCTCAAGCGATTCTCCAGCCTCAGCTCCCAAAGTGCTGGGATTACATACCCAGCCTCAAAAAATGTAAATAATAATTTAGGAAGGCAGGGGATCCTAAGAAAGATGTAGAATGTGACAGAAGAATGCGATTGTGTTACAAAGGTATGAAGGACCTCGCTGCAGCGGGCAGGGGAGAGGAGCTGACCTAAGTGGCTCTGGAAATGAGTGGGGTCTGTGAGACTAAAGGCAAAAGGAACTCGCATCTGCGGTGTGCTTTAGTTGATACAGTTGCTTCCCACAGGGATACAGGTTGGCAATTCTGATATCAGGGTACATCCGTACTGGGGTTGAGCAGCTAAATAAGTAGAGAGCAGATGGTGGAGCTCCGTCCCTCACTTGCAAAGGCGAGTTTAAAGATCATGAAGGGGAGGCAGCTGAATGATCCTGGTGGTGACAGGCGGGACCAGAGGAGTCTGTGAGGGTTCCGGTTTAACTTAACATAGACACAGACGGCTACAGACAAAACTATGTACAGGTGAGTGCACATACATGTTAGCACACACACATATTTATTGCTTTTGTCTGCAAGAGAACATAAAGGAAATAACACCCCAGCAGCAGTGAACACACCTGGCACCTGGATCTTGGTTTCCTAGTCCTGTTCAGCCCGAAAGGAACCAGCGCTCTGTGGGGAAGTGGCTGATTCTAGGACTGGGACAGGAAAAATACAAGGTGGGTCTGGAGCATCCTGCAGTGCCAGAAAGGAAGGAAGTGCTCAGAAAAACAACTACAGACCACACACATGCACACACACACACCATGCACACACACACACACCACAAACTCACATACACACACCACAAACACATACACATGCACAATGGACACACACACACATACACACCACAAACACATACACACACCACAAACACAAACACACACCACACACACCATGCACTCACACACAGGCACTGTGCACACACATACACACCACAAACATACACGCATACACTCACACACACACCACAAACACACACATGCACCATGCACACACACACACACCACAAACATACATACACTCACACACATGCACCATGCACACACATACACACACACCAGACACATACACGCACCATGCACAGACACACCCCACACACGTACACACATGCACCATGCACATGCATACCACACACACACACCATGCACACACATATATACACACCACCTGCATACATGTGTCATACACACATACACCACACACCCATACGAACACACCACAACACACATACACACACCACAAACACACCACACACCCATCACACACATACATACACACTCACACACGCACCATGCACACACATATACACACATACCACACACACCACATACACAGGCACCATGCACATACACACACACCACAAACATACATACACACATACATTCACACACACGCACCATGCACATACACACACACACACCCAAACTCACACACACCATGCACACACCACAAACAGGCATACATACATACACTTTTACACACACACCATACATACATACACACACCACAAACATACAACATACACACATCACAAACACACACCCCCATGCACATACACATACACACACCACACATATACACATACACCACACACATACACATGCACCATGCACACACATACACACAACATACACATACACACCACAAATATGCACCATGCCCACAAATACACACACACCACACATACAACATACAGGCACCATGCACATACACACACCATGCATACACACATATACCCACATATACACCACATACACATACACACGCACATACACACGTACACTAAACACATACATATGCACACACCACACACACATACACATGCACACACATACACACCAAACACAAAGATACACACACACACTCGATGTAAATATGCGAGTGGACCCAGGGTCCAACGGAGTCAACTCCCAGAGTTTGAGCAACACAATGAATGAAGTAGCACCTCATGCTACATCCCTAACCCAAAGTGTGCTGTAAATATCTACAAGTCCATAGCGATATAAATAAGTGATCAAATAAATTCATAAATGGGTGAGAAGAGACCAGTCTCCTCTGCGGAAGAATTCTAAACCAATGGCGTAGACACTGCCCCTAAGGAGGAGCAGAGCCCCCCACCCAGCCCCTCGACATGGGCTGGTGCGGTGCCGCCCTTCCAGAGAGCGCGGGGTGGGAAGAGCGCGGCTCCACCTGCAGAAACCCTCGGAGCTGGCTGATCCATCGTGGCTAGCAGAGGAGCCTGAGGGCTCTGCCTCTGCAGAAGACAAGGCCGGCGCCAAGTCATGAGTCCACCGATGAAGTTGCCCCTGATAGGATGGATGAAGATGCTGCTTCACCTCTGGTATCTTCTTCCAAAAAACCTGTAACTCCAGGCTCATCACGAGAAAAAAAGCAGGCGAATCTTAGCAGGGACATCCCGCCACCCACCCGGCCTCTTTGGAGCTGTCCTGGTCATCAAAAACAAGGAGTCTGAGAAATGGCCCAGCCCAGGGGCCCTGGGAGACAGACGCTGAGGAATGTGGTCCTGGAACGCAGAAAGGATGTCAGGGAAAACAAATGAGGGAATCCGAACCGTGACTTTATTTGGTCAATAATGCATTGATACTGGTTCATTCATTATAACAAATATACCAAACTAAGGCAAGACGGTAATAACGAGGCGAACTGTGGGTGGGGTTGGGGGGGCAGGGAAGCTCTCTGTACTATTTCTGTAAATCTCAAACCCTTCCGAAAAATAAAGTCCATTCTTTTTTTTTTTTTTTTTTTTGAGACAGAGTCTCGCTCTGTGGCCAGGACTGGAGTGCAGTGGCGCGATCTCAGCTCACTGCAAGCTCCGCTTCCCGGGTTCACGCCATTCTCCTGCCTCAGCCTCCCGAGTAGCTGGGACTACAGGCGCCACCACCTCGCCCGGCTAGTTTTTTGTATTTTTAGTAGAGACGGGGTTTCACCGTGTTAGCCAGGATGGTCTCGATCTCCTGACCTCGTGATCCGCCCATCTCGGCCTCCCAAAGTGCTGGGATTACAGGCTGGAGCCACCGCGCCCGGCCTAAAGTCCATTCATTTTTTAAAAATGCTAAACTGGGGCCAGGCACAGTGACTCATGCCTGTAATCCCAGCACTTTGGGAGGCCGAGGGGGGTGGACCATCTGAAGTCAAGAGTTTGAGACCATCCTGACCAATGTGGCGAAATCCTGTCTGTACTAAAAACACACCAATTAGCCGGGCATGGTGGGGGATGCCTGTAGTCCCAGCTACTCGGGAGGCTGAGGCAGGAGAATCGCTTGAACCCAGGATGCGGAGGTTGCAGTGAGCCAAGATCACACCACTGCACTCCAGCCTGGGCGACAGAGCGAGATTCTGTCTCAAAAAAAAAAAAAAAAAAAGCAAAACTGACTATGTTGTCACGCCCCTCCTCTCTAATTATGAAAGGCACAATTAGGTGTTGCAGTGGGCCCTGAAACGGGGTCTCTGCCGGCCCCAGCACGGCAGGACGGGGATGGTACCTCATATCTACAGACAGGAGGATGTGGCCACAGAAACGGGCAGTGCGGCCCAGGCAGGGTCAGCATGGCTCCACCTGCAGAAGCCCTCAGAGCTGGCTGGCCCATCTTGGCACCCCTTGGCTGGGGGCTGCCCGCTGAAGCCTCACTTGGTTTGTGTAATCAGAAAAACTCTCGGTGTGGTGGATAGAAGTGTGTCAGTCGGCTCAGTCTGCCATTACAAAATACCGCAGAACAGAAATGTATTTTCTCCCCTTTCTGGCTGCTGGAAGCCTGAGATCAGGGTGCCAGCGCGGTCAGGTTCAGAGGCTCTGGCTCCATCTCTGTGTCCTCCAGGGCCTTTTCTCAGCATATGCATGTCGGGGGGAGGGGAGAGACAGAGACAGAGGGAGAGAGAGATGGGGAGAGACAGAGACAGGGAGATAGATGGAGGAGAGAGGGAGAGAGACACATGGAGACAGAGAGAATTTGCGGGGAGAGAGTGCATGAGCTCTGGGCTTCCCCTGTTATCAGGGCACCAACCCTGTCCTGTGAGCCCAGACTCAAGACTTCATCTGACCCTAATCACCTCCCAAGGGCCCCCTCCAAATGCCGTCACATAGGCTTAGGGCTTCAACATATGAATTTGTTCAGTCCACAGCAAGAAGCCTGGGTTCCTCACAACAGAGCTGTGGCCCCTCTGCCAACTTCCATTCCAAGCCAGTCCACAGAGCCAGGCCCTGAGGAAGGACCTAATGACACTGCCGAGGGTTTTGTTTTGTTTTTTTGAGACAGAGTCTCACTCTGTCGCCCAGGCTGGGGTGCAGTGGCGCGATCTCGGCTCACTGCAAGCTCCTCCTCCCGGGTTCACGCCATTCTCCTGCCTCAGCCTCCCGAGTAGCTGGCACTACAGGCACCCACCACCACACCCAGCTAATTGTTTATATTTTTAATAGAGACAGGGTTTCACCGTGTTAGCCAGGATGGTCTCCATCTCCTGACCTTGTGATCCGCCCGCCTCGGCCTCCCAGAGTGCTGGGATTACAGGCGTGAGTCACTGCGCCCGGCCGACACTGCCAAGGATTTTACTGTAAATTTCCTTCCTGGACTTCCCATAGGCCCCTAGGAACCACGTGCCAGATGGCTGTGAAGGGAAGGAGAGAAATACAGTCTTTTCAGGGACCTGGCTATGCACGGACGTTGATTCCACAGTGGTCTGCTCGGCACAGCAGGGGCTTGTGGCCATCTGGTGATCCATGGGTTCTAGCTGAGATCTGTCTCTCGGCGAGGGCAGTGACCTGCTCGCTGGTTTTGGAATGCATTATTGGCACAGACATCCTCAGAATCCTACATTGGTCCCTGACCCATGGGATGAGGCATCTCACGTTGGAAAAGGCCAGAAGGAGGCCATAGAGCTGCCTCTACCCAGGAAAATAGTTCATCGAAGTCAGTCCTGCCTCCTGGAGGAACAGCAGAGAATAGTGCCACCATCGAGGACCTGAAGATGCAGGGCTGGAGATTCCACCACAGCCCAGTTTGCCTCCCTTATTTGGCCTGTGCAGAAGGCAGGTGGATCTTGAAGAAGGACAGGGAATTGCTGTACAAATAATCAGATGGTGATTAGTGTAACTACTGCTGCTGACATGCTTTCGTTGAGCAGCAAATCCACACGTCCCTTGCGGCCTCATGGGCAGCGTATTCAACAGGGAAGGCCTTTGTCTCCACGCCTGCGGGTGAAGACCATCGGAAGACTTTGCTTTCAACAGGCAAGGCCAACAGTTCACCTTCACTTCCCTCCCTCCAGGGACGCCAGCGCCCAGCTCGGAGTCGTCCTCTGGTGACGGGAACCCACATCGCCCTCGCTGCCCTCGCTTGCAGGGAGTCACACACTGCCCCTTCCGTGGGAGGCCATCGTGTGGACTGGACTCGCTGAGCAGAAAGTAGCCGCTGCCCTCAACACCGCCCTAGAGCATCTGCGAGCCACACGCCTGGGGCCCACACCTCCGGCACGTCTAGGGACCCAGTGGTCCATCCCTTTCCAAGCACAAGGCAAGTGGCTACCTCAGTCCCTTCCACCACGAAGAAAGAGGCAAGATGCCTAGTGCTGTAGGTCTCATGTTATTTGGGAAGCAACTTTTGCCTTATTTGAAAGTGCTGCTCCAACACCTTAACCCAAGACAGGAGGTGGCCTGCTAGAGGCCACGTGCCACGTGGGCTGCTTGGCCACTTGGATCCCATGGTAGGGGCCATGCACCATGTGGGCTGCTCTGCCACTTGGACCTCATGGCCGAGCAGACCCAATGGTGCTTGAACTGTGTGGAGCTTCTGGCTGGACCTCTAGTTGGCTCCTGCACTGACCTTCAGCAAAGCATTGCCACCATGTGGAGATAGGTGTCCTGGCACCCACCATCTGAAGAGAAGTGTCCTGGTTCCCACCATCTGGAGATAGCTAAGCCAGACCCACCATCTGGAGAGAGGTATCCCGGCCCCCACCATCTGGGGAGAGCTGTTTGGCTCCAACCACGCTCCAGATACTGAGCAGGGTCAAGGGCCACATTCTTTTTTTTTTGGATAGGGTCTTGCTTTGTCGCTCAGTCTGGAGTGCAGTGGTATAATCACAGGTCTGCAGCCTCGACCTCCCAGGCCTCAGCAATCCTTCCACCCCAGCCTCTCAAGTAGCTGAGACTACAGGTTTGACCACACCTGGCAAATGTGTGTATGTTTTGTGGAGATAGGGTCTCCCTGTGTTGCCAAGGCTGGTCTCAAATGCCCATGCTCAAGCGATCCTCCCACCTCCACCTCCCAAAGTGTTGAGATTACAGGCATAAGCCGCCGTGCCCAGCCCCAAGGGCCACATTCTAACGCCTGGGCTGCCGTCGTGCCCTGGGTGTGGTCGGACCCACCAGCCTCAGGGCTGGATGTGCTCGGCACAGTAGGGGCCACTGACAGAAGTGGTCTATGCCTGATCAGCTCAAACAGGTTCTGGGGGCCCCAGGGTCCTGAACAGGCGTGAACAGGCAGCTCCCCTCACTCTGCCTCGTCTCTCTGAAATACACCACTGGGTCGTGAGGAGTTCCCTGGGACCTGATGACTAAGAAAGCACAAATGCAGCCCTGGTCACAGATGGCTCTGCATAATAAGCTGGCACCACCCCGAAGTGGGCACCCTAGCACGGCAGCGCCACCTGGGTGTGGGAGGCCAGGCCTGCACGACAGACGCAAAGGCAGGTCCTGGCCGGGCAGAGCAGCAAGCAGGATGAAGGAGGAGGCAGAGCTCCGTGGACCCCCTGCCGTGGCCGACCGTCTAGCTGACGGCCAGGCACTTGGAGGGGTACAACTACAAAGTTAGAGATGAAAAGGTCTGGTGACGGTGTGTAGACAGACCTCTTGGAGTGGGCAGAGTGTGAAGAATTTGTGTGCAAAGACCTGCCTCAGCAGAGGAGGACCCTAATAGTCAGATGGAAAAAATGACCCATTCGTGCACAAGAGCCAGCCTCTTTCCCCAGCTCCCCTTGTCCTGAGTCAGGGCCAAGTGGCTGTGGCAGTGGGAAGCGGATTACCCTGGGTGCCCTGCAGCCAACAGCAGAGACCAACACTGTCCCCTTCCTCCACCATGGAGGACGCTTGTCCCAGCAGGATGGGCTCCCACCCCGGCTGTGGAATGCTCGGTGCCCTCAATGCCTCTGCCCAAACCACCACCCCGCACATTCGGAGCACCTCACCCACCCACGGGGTGCTCCACACGGCGGCACTGCCATTGTCCCGGGGACAGCAATGGGCCAGTGCTCCTGGAACCCATGGATCTCGCCGTATTCCTGATGGAATGGCCTTTAGGAGGCTCAGTTTTGGCACCAGCTGAGTGGCAATGCTGTGGATTCGGGGTCCTCCGGATGCAGCGGACCCCCTGAATCAGCACCTGATCTCTGGCTTTTCCCAAAGCTGGGGTTCACTGGTCCAGGTGTGGAGGAGTGGAAACCGCAACCTTTGCCCATTGTCGTTCATCCCCAGTGAGACACATGTGAAAGTTCTGCCCCCTGCAGTGTCGCACGCTGTTGGTCTAGAGGCCTCAGATTCCCAGGGACCTACTCATCCCAGTTAGCTTAAGACTTTGCCAGGTTTAAAACGGAAAGTCCCATGTCCTAGGAATCCCCCTGATCCTGGAAAAGCCCTGGAGTGCTTCCACCAGGGGACACGTTACGCAGGAAGCTGAGACTGCCCACCTGGACGCGGGTTCCTCACACCAGGGGGTCGACAAAGAAGAGGGTCCCTGTGCTGGCCGGGCTGACTGAGCCCAACAAGGGGAACCTGGAACCCGATTACAGAACGGGGCTAAGGAGGAGAAATTTGGGGGGCAGGAGATCATCTGTAATATCGTGTAGCTCCCCTAAGCCTTGTATAAAACGCCATTGGAAAACCAGAACCACCCCATAAGGCAGAAGTGCTAACGGCATTGGCCTTTTGGGAAGGAACGTTTGGGTCACCCCACCAGGCAATGAACCATGGCCAGCAGTGGTGCTTGCAGAGGGCAAAGGGCCCACACAGAAGTGATGGAAGAACGTGGCCATAAAGACGGCACCAGCCACGACCACGTGACTGTAGAAGTGAGTACCTCTTATCCTCACACAAGTCATATTTGTACTAACATTATCCAATCATTCTTCCTGCTTTTCCCCTCTTCCGTTGCCCTGCTATCTACATAAAATGTGTTAACGATAGTTTTTTTTTTTTTTTTTTTTGAGGCGGAGTCTTGTTCTGTCGCCCGGGCTGGGGTGCAGTGGCCGGATCTCAGCTTACTGCAAGCTCCGCCTCCCGGGTTTACTCCATTCTCCTGCCTCAGCCTCCCGAGTAGGTGGGACTACAGGCACCCGCCACCTCGCCCAGCTAATTTTTTTGTATTTTTAGTAGAGACGGGGTTTCACCGTGTTAGCCAGGATGGTCTCGATCTCCTGACCTCGTGATCCGCCCGTCTCGGCCTCCCAAAGTGCTGGGATTACAGGCTGGAGCCACCGCGCCCGGCCTACGATAGTTAACTGTACATTTCATCTCAGTATTTGTGTCATCCAACCCCCAAACATGCTCTTTGGAGTGTCAAATGTTAAATGCTCTTAGAGAAACTGAGTGGAAGAACGGGATCATCTTCTGAAATGTGGATAAAATGACACGAACCTTTTGTTCACTCCCTTCTGGTTGGAATATTTGCATCATATTACGTAGAAGCATGATTTTGTTTTTTGCTTTATTGGGAAGTTAAATGTGGTTTTTAAGAGACGTGTGCATGTGTGCTGAGTTGTCCAGAGGAGGGCCCTGCCAGGTTGTTCCCTTATTCTAAGCTGGAGACCCGTTTCCCAGAACCTTTGCCTCTGTGGTTGGGTCACACAGAAGTGAGGCAGTGGCCATTCTTCTCTGGAAGGGGCCGAGATGGATGTGGTAGCATGTGGAGCATCTGCGTCCGGCAGATCCCAGCCTGCGCCTCAATTGCACAATTGAGCCGGTCCCTCAATTGGATCCACAGAGGACACCATCTGGCTGTGGACCCATCAAGTGTCCCAAACGCCTCTCTCCCAACATTGCCAACACTTGCCTTCTAAGAACCCTGTTTCTGGATCAGGCCAGCCGTTGCCTCCCCAGAGAGAGACTGTGGAGCTGAAGCCAGCCTCCCTCCTTCCCCCATCTCATCTCCTTCATGTCACTCACCATCAGCAAAGTTACAATGTGGTCCCTGGTTTGTCCCTGTCCCTGCCTAGTAACATGTAAACTCCATGAAAGGGGGCCCTTTTCTGTCTTGCTCACTGCTGTGTCCCATAAGTCCCCAGCTCGTCAGGACACTAGAATATTAGGTAACGTCCACTGGCTGGGTGAATGTGCCGAGGATGGGGTGCCATGCAGTGAAAAGATGGAAAGCATTAGATGCACAGCAAGACAGATACACATAAAAATTATGGAGGCCTTGGAGAAACAGAATGATACACAAAAGAGCACTATTGGCCTGGTACAGTGGCTCACACCTAGAATCCCAGCACTTTGGGAGGCCAAGGCGGGAGGATCACTTGAACCCAGGAGTTCGACACCAGCCTGGGCCACATGGTGAGACCCTGAGTCTATTAAAAAAAAAAATACAAAAAATTAGCCCAGCATGGTGACACCTGCCTGTAGTCCCAGCTCCTCAAGAAGCTGAAGTGGGAGGATCGCTTGAGCCCAGGAGGTCAAGGCTGCTGTGAGCTAAGATTGCACCACTGCACTCTAGCCTCAGAGACACAGTTAGACCCTGTCTCAAAAAGAGGTGGGGCACTATATTTTAATGAATATGCAGATAACAGAAATATGGAAAGTGGACTGCAGGAGGTAGGAGAGAAGGAGTTGATGGGGTGGGGGAGGTTTGAGAGATCGGGTGTTGTTTAAGGGCTGGTACCAACAGCAGGATGCAACCCGCTTGCTTCTTACTTGGAAGTTAGGGAAGGAGAGAGGGGAGGGAGGGATGAAGGCAGCTTCTGGGCAGTCTTCCATTGTGAGGTGGGGTCCACGTCCCCACAACCCACAAACTTGGGTGGCCATGGCGGCATGTGGCAAACCTGGCAGGTGATTTCAAGAGGCTTCACTTTGTGTGCTGGACTGGCAGGCTGCCTCTGCGAGCTGCGTGTACAGGTGCTCTGGCCAACCACCCAGGGTGAGCCCAGCCATACACGCCGAGGGTGCACCGGCTCCGGGCAGAAGCCTCTGGATGGCTCCAGCCTGTGGTGCAGAGCCGGCCCCACCACTCACGTCTTCCCACCGGAGGCCAGCACCTAGAGAAGCAGAGAGGAGCTGTTCCCAAGTGCCCTGAGTTCCTGATCCAAAGAGGACACCATCCGGCTGTGGACCCATCAAGTGTCCCAAACAGGTCTGCTCCTCTGCGGAACACATGAACGCTGTTGTTGGACAGCACTGAGGTTGGGTGGTTTGTTACACACCCAGAGACAGCTGAACAGAGGGAGAAGAGTAGGGTCAAGCTGCCAGCTGGATAAGGGAAGTACTTGGGGGACAAAGGGATTGGCGGGGGTTGGTGCAGACCAGGCGAGAAAGGGCACAAAGGGGGACAAGGTCCCGGTGAGAGGCCCGGCACGGTCACCCGCCTCAGGCCGCGCTACATGGGGTGAGGGCCACCAGCTGGGGCCGCTCCTGCCGCCCAGACAGGCCAGATCCCGCAGCGACTACCACCCCTGGGCTGAAGTCGGTGCTTGCCCACCCTCCTCCCGCCTCTCTCGCCCGCCACCATCCCCACCCTCATTCCCCGACCCCAGCTCCCCGGGTCCCTCCCTTTCATCCTCGTTGTCGGGCTCCAGTCCTTCGGGTCACTGTTCTCAGGAGGCTGCCCCGGCTCCTGGTCGGGCCGTGCCCATCCCCCGCCGCCCTCCACGGTCCCCGAGCCGCGCTCCGTGGCCCAGGTGGACATGCGCCCCGCACCCCTGCCAGCCCCGCACCCCGGGCCCCTGCCCCGCATCCCTGCCCGCCCCGCACCCCGCGCCCCGCCTCCCCGCGCCCCTACCCCGCCCCGCTCGCCGCCATTGGCTCCCCGCGGCCTGGCTCGGCCCGATTGGCTCCGCGCGCGGCCGGGGCCTGATCCGCGGTGGCAGCTCCGCGGCGTGGATGCTGCTCGGTCCCGCCGCCGCCCCAGGAGCGCGGAGCCGGGAGCGGCCGGGCGGGGGGCACCGCGAGGAGCCGCCCCCGCCGCCCACCCCGGGCCCGCGGCCGAGGGCGGCCTGGGGGGGTCGCGGCCGCACCCGGTGGCCGCACGCGGCGGAC
>NC_045446.1:208760-211332 GCF_002776525.5 Piliocolobus tephrosceles
GGGGGCTGCAGCGGCGCCGCTGAGCGTGGCCTGGGGCGGGCGCGGCGGCCGCGATGCAGCGGCTCCCGGTGAAGAAGATCCGCAAGCAGATGAAGCTGCTGCTGCTGCTGCTGCTGCTGAGCTGCGCCGCGTGGCTCACCTACGTGCACCTGGGCCTGGTGCGCCAGGGCCGAGCGCTGCGCCAGCGCCTGGGCTACGGGCGAGGTACGGCGCGAGGGGCGCGGGCGGCGGGGGCCCCGGGGCGCGGGCGGAGCCTCCCACCGCACGGGGGTCTCGGCTGGGCCGGACCCGCCCGGAGACCCCGCCCGCTGTTCCCCGCTCTGCGATTTGTGAGGAGGGGGCGCGGTTCGGCTCGGCCCAGACGCTCGATGACGTCGGCAGTGACGCGCGCGACCCTCTCTGGGAGGGTCCCTGACTCTGGGATCTGGCCTGGATCTGGTAGTGAGCGGCTGACGGTGGGCTCCCGGGGAATTCTCTGCCCCAGACCCTGCTAAGCCTTCCGAGAGGCCTTCTGAGGCCTCGCCTCCATCCCCTGCCCGCTTAGCAGGGCCTCAGTTTCCCCGTGTGCTGGGGACCTGGGCCCGGGCTTGGCGAAGTGGCCGGTGCAGCTGGGACGCTTCCCGGCGGGGGCACCCTCGGTGAACTGTGCCAGTGTTGTGGGGGTCCATGCGTGGGGATGGGGCCCAGCTTGGGAAGCCTGGTGTAAACTCTCCCAACCCCAACCCACAAACAAAGCAGATCGGGTCACGGGGAGCCAGCCGGGGTAGGGCCTCCTGGAGATGGTGATCGTTGACACACACCTTTTGTGCAAAGAGCATTCCAGACAGAAAGGCGAGGATGAAAGCCTGGGAAGGTGGGGGGAGAACGAGGGGCAAAATGCCCCCTCCTGAGGAGGAGGGATGTTAGTGCCATGCCCAGACCAGGAGAGACCCCAGCTGGCTGCCTCTGAGCCTTCTCCAGGGAGCCGGGTGTCCTGAGGGGGCAGAACAATGATACTGGCGGGGGACACCTGGGCCACTCCACCTGCCAAAGCTCCTCTGTCTTCTCTTCCTGCGCTGGGAGGCCGGGACCCACACAGGCCAACGGTCTGGGGCTTGTCCCAACCCACATACCTTGCAGCTGCCACACCCTCAGGAGACCCCTGATACTGCTGAATCCCTAAAAGAAGCTCCACCCCAGCTCTTAGCAGACAGGGCAGGATCCACAGGGACCCAATGACACAGAACAAAACCAGCCCCCTCCACAGGAGCCTCTGTAGTTTTCTGAGCAGCGGAGGGATCTAAGCCCAACCTGGAGCCAGGGGAGGCATAGGAATCCCCTTCCAAGGACCCCTTGAGGCTAAGCGAGCTCCGCCCCAGGGCACGTATACCACTTGCTACCTTTGAGGCCAGGGCCAGGACAAGAGGAGCTCAAAGCTGCCCAGGGAGATGGGGAGTGAGCAGACTGTTCTGTCGGGGGAGCCTTCCCAGTTCTGCCTGTGGACATCTCTACTGCCTCCCCACAAGCCGGGGCAGGCCAGCTCTGCGCCCCAGCCCTCTCCACTTCCCGGACCTCCCTAAGCTGAGGACCTAGACATCCTCACTGCAGCCTCAGGGGGTTCCACACCGTGGGACCTGGGCATCTGAAGGGATGCTTCACTTCACCCCAGTTCTGCCCCTCCTGGTCCTCCTACCCAGGGACACTCAATCCAGGGCCACCCGCTGCTCCAGGGCCACACCTGGGCTTCAGCATCCATGCCTGTCCCTCAGTCCAGACTCTGAGGGCTCAAATCCTTCAGGAGAGGCAGTGCCGGCTTTCCTAACTACAGTCCCTGGCACTAACCCTGAGTTCTCAGTTCTGGTAAGGGAGGCAGACATGGAACACACCAGCACACAGAGAAAGTGCTGAGGGCACAGGGCGGTCCTGGGGTCTTCCTGGAGGCAGAGCCACTTAACAAGAATGGCCAGATGTGGGTGCTTATACACGCCAGCTGGCACACCTGGCTTTCCTCCCCCACACCTGCTGGAGGTTGGGAATAGCCTGCTGGAAGGCTCAGCCTGGGCTGCCCCACCAGAGGTGGAGTGTGGAAGAAGTTGCCTCGCCGTGGGGTGGGGCATCTGGTGGTAGAGGAAGCAGATGAGAAGGAGAGGTTTGGCTTTAGCGAGAGACACCACAGCCTCCTTGCCCTGCTCTGGCCATGTGGGTCCCCAGCCTGGCTGACCCCAGCAGTAGGCAGGATGGGTCCCTAGCCCGGCTGACCCCAGCAGCAGGCAGGATGGGTCCCTAGCCCAGCTGACCCCAGCAGCAGGCAGGATGGCCTTGGAGAGAGCCTGGGCCCGAGACAGGCCTCACGTGCCACCTGCAGATGGTGAGAAGCTGACCAGTGTGACCGACAGCCGGGGGGTCCATGCTGCGCCATCCACACAGAGGGCTGAGGACTCTAGTGAGAGCCGTGAAGAGGAGCAGGTGGTGAGCAGGGCCTTGGGGAGAATGCATGTGCACGAGACGAGACCCCAAAGCCCCGAAGCCACTTGTGCGTTGGTGTCTTGAGAATCTGTCCCTTCTGGAGGACACAGCAGGGGGGCATGAGACA
>NC_045446.1:211432-217104 GCF_002776525.5 Piliocolobus tephrosceles
ATGTGGGGTGGCCGGGCATCTGCTTGGGCGAGAGTGACCAGGGGGTCTGAGTGTATGTGCCGGGGCCATGGGTCAGGGTTTGCGTGGCTGTGGGCTCGCAGGCATTTAGGGCTGTGTGGCTGCATGTTGGAAGGGGTCTTTGTGAAGGTCTGTCTAGGTGTGTGTGACCTCCTCCCTGCCCTTCCTGCCCTGACCCCGCTGCCTTTTCTCTCCTGCAGCCTGAAGGTCGGGATCTAGATATGCTGTTTCCTGCGGGGGCTGGGAAGCTGCCACTGAACTTCACCCATCAGACACCCCCATGGCGGGAGGAGGTGAGCTGGCTCGGCCTGTAACGGGCTGGGAGGCAGGGTGGGGCTGGGGGGGCGGCGGGCCGTGCAGAAGGTAAGGCCCCCCCATCCCCAGTACAAGGGGCAGGTGAACCTGCACGTGTTTGAGGACTGGTGTGGGGGCGCCGTGGGCCACCTGAGGAGGAACCTGCACTTCCCGCTGTTCCCTCATGTGAGTGCCAGGGTTGGGGGGTGCAGGGCGGGCAGGGCACGCAGGGGGCTTCGACAGCAACAGTCACTGCCCCCTCAGACTCGCACCACCGTGAAGAAGTTGGCCGTGTCCCCCAAGTGGAAGAACTATGGACTCCGTATATTTGGTTTCATCCACCCAGCGAGGGACGGTACGGGGGTGAGGGTGCCCTGGGGGAGGGGTGTCATGAGGCTCCACCCCCCTGAGCCTAGTCTTGTGGACTAGGAGACGTCCAGTTTTCTGTGGCCTCGGACGACAACTCGGAGTTCTGGCTGAGTCTGGACGAGAGCCCCGCTGCTGCTCAGCTTGTGGCCTTCGTGGGCAAGGTACCCCCACCCCAGCCCTGGTGTCTCCCCAGGCCTCCTGCAGCTCAGTCACCTGTCCCCACCAGCCTCTTGGGAATGAGGACCCGATGGCTTTGGTGTCCCCACGGAGAGAGTGAACCACCCCCCCCCCCGCCCCCCCCCCCCCCCTATCACCCCCCAGACTGGCTCCGAGTGGACAGCGCCTGGAGAATTCACTAAGTTCAGCTCCCAGGTGTCCAAGCCCAGGCGGTGAGTGACTGTGGGGTGCATGTGCATGCACTTGTGTATTCGTGGGAGGGGGCTACGTGCTGTTTCCTTACCCTGTGCACGCTTGCACACACTCTGCACAAGCACCCGCCCAGCCCAGCTGCCATCCTCCTGAGGGCCAGCCCTGAGGGATGTGGGCACCACCTGCCCCCCTCCCTGGCTCCCCTGCGCATGGTGGGGCCCAACCCTTGCTCCTCGTGTCCCCAGGCTCATGGCCTCCCGGAGGTACTACTTTGAGTTGCTGCACAAGCAGGACGACCGCGGCTCGGACCACGTGGAAGTGGGCGTGAGTGCCCCCCGCCCCCGGGAGTTTCTGGAGATTCCACTTCCGCTGCCTCCCTTCAGGACAACTGCAGTGGGGTCCCCGTCCCAAAGCTGACAAAGCCTCAGGGCCATGGGCCTGAGGTCAGCAGGGTCTGCTCTGCCCTCTTGTGGGGCTCGGTGAGGCTTCACTAGGAGTCGCCTTTGAATAGAGTCTTGAGAGAATGGAGACATTCAGTAGGGAGATGTGGGGGGCAGATAATTTGGGGTGGGACGCATGGTGGGTGAATTCTAGACCACGAGTGCAGCGAAGGAACAGACCCAGCAGAGGAAGTGGGTCTTCGAGACTAGGAAGGGTCTGGTGGCCAGATCAGGCGGAGCCTGGGCACCACTCTGGACAGATAGGGCTTTGTCCTGAGAATGAGGCCATGGGATTTGCATTCCAGGAAAAAACCCCTGGCCACAGAGTGGAGAGAGCCTGGGGGAAGGGTTTTACTGTGGCCTTTGGTCCTCGAACCCAGGGAGGTGGCCATGGGGACGGATGGGGGAAGCGGAAAGGGGTTACACAGCAAGGCAGAGGGCCTGGAGCCTGGTGGGTGTTGCGGGCTGCTCCATGGTGCCTGTGTCTGGTGTGTGGAGGGTGCGTTTCACCCCAGCTCAGCTGAGCAGAGGGCCCAGGCTGGAGACAGGGGTTTGAAGTGGTCTGTGGAGGCCCCAGGATGAGGTGGGAACAGAAGGGCCTGAGACAACCCCTGGAGCCCCAACTTGGTGGTGGGGGTAGAGTGGAGGCGGCATCCAGCCTGGCCCTTTGAGGGCCAGCAGTGACCTCACTGGGAATGGGCAGGGTTGGAAGTCATAACCTGAGGCGGGCAGGGGAGCGGACCTCAGGGAGGAAGGGAGGGATGAAAGGAGGGGGGCCTCAGGGAGGGAGGGAGGAAGGGAGGGAGTAGGAAAGGTGAGGAAGGGAGCATGGGGAGGTCTGGCCCTGCTCCCAGGGCCCCTCAGCTTTCTGGGCTTCCTTCCCCAGCTTCCCTGCTGCCCCTTCTTGGAACCCCCGGACCCCTCTACCATCTCCCCTCCTGCATCCTTTAAGGGGTTGGTCCTCCTAGTCCCCCGGCCCTGAGCCAGGGTAGACCCTTTCTTCCCGGGACCCAGCCACGGCCCTGCCCCTGACACCCACTCTCTCTGCCCCGCAGTGGCGAGCTTTCCTGCCCGGCCTGAAGTTCGAGGTCATCAGCTCTGCTCACATCTCCCTGTACACAGGTGCGCGGGCGCCTCTGGGGATGTGGGGCTCCTTGGGATGGGCTCTGGGTGTGAGCGGGAAGAATGGAGGAGTCTGAGCACTCCCTGGAACCCCTCTTCCCCCAGATGAGTCAGCCCTGAAGATGGACCACGTGGCCCACGTCCCCCAGTCTCCAGCCAGCCACGTAGGGGGGCGTCTGCCGCAGGAGGACACCAGCGCAGACATGCTGCGGCCAGATCCCAGGGATACCTTTTTCCTCAGTGAGAGGGGGCCCGCGCGGGGGCGAGGGCGGGGGTGCCTGCCCCAGCCGCCCTATGACCGCACCTCCTGCAGCTCCGCGCATGGAATCCTCGAGCCTGGAGAACGTGCTGGAGCCCTGTGCCTACGCCCCCACCTACGTGGTCAAGGACTTCCCCATCGCCAGATACCAGGGACTGCAATTTGTGAGTGCGGCTGGAGACCCCGTCTCCCGTCCGGGACTCCACGGAGCCTTCTCCAGCCCCTTGGGAGGCCACCCCGGGAGGTCCCCGCCCTGAGCCCTGAGCCCGCCTACTCCCCGCCCCCCAGGTGTACCTGTCCTTCGTTTATCCCAACGACTACACCCGCCTCACCCACATGGAGACGGACAACAAGTGCTTCTACCGCGAGTCTCCGCTGTACCTGGAGAGGTGGGCTCGCAGCCCGGCTGGAAAATGCGGGGCGGGGCGGGCAGGGCGGGACTCGGCTCTGATGCTTCCGCTCCGCCCCAGGTTTGGGTTCTATAAGTACATGAAGATGGACAAGGAGGAGGGGGACGAGGATGAAGAAGAGGAGGTGCAGCGCCGAGCCTTCCTCTTCCTCAACCCGGACGGTGAGTGTTCGCAGCGCCCCCAGCCCTTACCCACCTGCGCAGGGAGCTTCTGACCTGCGTTTCCCGCAGACTTCCTGGACGACGAGGACGAGGGGGAGCTGCTCCACAGCCTGGAGCCCACGGAGGCGCCCCCGTCCAGGAGCAGCCCCCCGTCCCCCGCCCCAGCGACCCACGCGGAGCCGGGAGCCACCCCTGCTCCGCCAACCCCTCCCCGCCCCCGGGACGAGGGGACCCCCAGGCACTCCAGGGCCCTGAGCTGGGCCTCCCGGGCCACCCGCCCCTTGCCGCTCTTCTTGGGCCGAGCTCCGCCCCCGCGCCCTGCAGCGGAGCAGCAGCCCCCAAAGGTGTACGTGACCAGGGTGCGGCCGGGACAGCGGGCATCCCCCCGGGCCCCAGCGCCGCGCGCGCCCTGGCCGCCCTTTCCCGGCGTCTTCCTGCACCCCAGGCCTCTGCCCAGAGTGCAGCTGCGGGCGCCCCCACGCCCACCCCGGCCCCACGGCCGCAGGACCGGCGGCCCCCAGGCCACACAGCCGAGGCGCCCAGCCAGGGCGCAGGCCACCCAAGGGGGCCAGGAGGGCCAGGCGCGCACGCTGGGACCTGCGGTGCCCACAGTGGACTCAAACTTGTCCTCCGAAGCGCGGCCCGTGACCTCCTTCCTGAGCTTGTCCCAGGTGTCCGGGCCACAGCTGCCCGGGGAGGGCGAAGAGGAGGAGGAAGGGGAGGACGATGGGGCCCCGGGCGACGAGGCTGCGTCCGAGGACAGCGAGGAGGCCGCGGGCCCGGCGCTCGGACGCTGGCGTGAGGACGCCATCGACTGGCAGCGCACGTTCAGCGTGGGCGCCGTGGACTTCGAGCTGCTGCGCTCGGACTGGAACGACCTGCGGTGCAACGTTTCCGGGAACCTTCAGCTGCCAGAGGCGGAGGCCGTGGACGTGGCGGCTCAGTACATGGAGCGGCTCAACGCGCGCCACGGCGGGTATGGGGCCGGCTCAACGCGCGCCAGGGCGGTTGTGGGGACGGGGACAGCCGGGGAGAGGAGGTCCTGGCCTTGGTGGGCCCCTCAGACCTCCCCCAGGGCTCAGTGGTGTACCGGCCTGGGCTGAGGCACCGCCCCCCACCCCAGGGAAGCCCCAGCTTCTCCCCTTCCTTCCCCGTGTCCTGACTGCCCAGGGCACTTGGCCAGCCTCAGGGACCTCCCTGGAGCCCCACCCAGGGCTGGTGCCCCATCCTTGCACCTGCGAACCCCACTTCTGTCATCCTGGACCTGGGCCCAGGGATGAGTCCAGGCTACATAGGTCAGGGTCAGTCCCATCCAGTTGCTGGGCAGACAGCCCCATTCAGGGGCCAGGCTGAGACACTTAGGGCAAAGCTCAGGACCGCTGGACGACCTCCTCTCCCCTCGCAGTGCCCCTGGGTGTTCCCAGGTGCTGAGGGCCTGACTGCAGAGGAGTGTGCAGGGCTTCTGCCCCATTGGCCCCTCTGGTCTCCCCGAGGCCCCAGGAATCTAGTGCTGTCCGCCCTCCCTGCAGGCTGGTGGGCGGGAGTGGGGAGTCTAATTTGGCCTCCAGGAGGCCTGTGGAGTCCTAAGAAGAGGAAGCATCTGTTGTGCCCAGCCTTGAAGTCGAGTTAGGAGCTGCGCAGTGATGACAGGCAGGGGCAGGGTCAGAGGATGGAGGCAGAGCTGGGACTGTTTCTCCTGTGCGTGATAGAAGGATGTGAGCAGGGCAGGAATTCCACCGGTTTGGGTACAGACAGGTGTGCCGCTGCCTGGAAGGGAAGGGAGGGTGGTGGTGGTGACTGACAGCCTGGAGCCCTGGGGGCTGGGTGCTGGATTCAAGGTGGCTCAGAGGGCACGCCTGCCCCTGGCTCTAAGCTTCCTGAGAGCAGCTTGTCATGCCATGGGGGTCTCATGGGATGGTCATTGTTGTGGTCCCACCTTTGCCCACTTGGGTGTGGCTCAAGGAGCAACAGTGTAGAGAGACCAAGAGCATTTGGGGCAGGAGGTCGCTGACACTCAGGGCTTTGCGGGGGGGAAGGACAGGAGTTGGAGGGAGGCCTCGGACCCCTCGGCACCCAGGTGGGCGTCCCCCGGTGAAGGGCACAGACTGCCAAGGGAGGATGTGAGGCCGACTGAAGAGAAAGCGTCGTCTAGGGCAGGGTCCTATTTTCTCCAGGTGAGGAGAGCAGAGTGGAGGGAAACTGAGGTTCTCAGCTGGGCAGAATGAGGAGG
>NC_045446.1:217204-233135 GCF_002776525.5 Piliocolobus tephrosceles
GGGGGGGGGGGGGGGGGCTTCTTAGAAGAGGTGACCGAGGGCCTGGAAGAGGAGTGGCTGGGAGGGCTGGGGCAAACATCGCAGGCAGGGGACTCCTCAGGACACAGGAGAGGAGACAGTGGCTGTGCCTGAGGAGGGGTCTGCTACACCCGTAGGAGGGGAAGATTGAAGGCCACAAATTTGAAACTGCTTAAGGTCCTAGAATGCCATAGAAGCTGTTTGAACCTTGTCCCATGGGCGGTGGCTAACTCCTGAAGGTTTCTGAGCAAGGGGGTAACAGGACAGCCGGACATATCATAAATGTCACCTGGGACGTGCGTGGTGGCCAGGAGGCCCGCGAGGGGGTGAGGATGGGCCTGGGCTCGCTGGTGTACCCCCAGTCCTGCCCGGACCCTGGAGGGGGTGGCTGGAAGGTGGACCTGCCTGCTGGGCCTGCCTGGAGGGGCAGGAGCTCTGCCGCGGAGCCCGCAGCCTCCCCCAACTCCAAGTCAGCTGAGTTTCTGTGGCCAGGGCGGCCCAGGGTTGCGGGTGGGGTGCAGGCTGGAAGCCTTCCTACCGGCTGACCACCCAGCCTTGCAGGCGCTTCGCGCTTCTGCGCATCGTGAACGTGGAGAAGCGCCGGGACTCGGCGCGAGGGAGTCGCTTCCTGCTGGAGCTGGAGCTGCAGGAGCGCGGGGGAGGCCGCCTGCGACTCTCCGAGTACGTCTTCCTGCGGCTGCCAGGAGCCCACGTGGGGGATGCAGACAGAGAAAGTCCCGAGCCCGCTCCCGCGGCCTCTGTGCGCCCCGATGGCCGCCCCGAGCTCTGCCGGCCACTGCGCCTGGCCTGGCGCCAGGACGTGATGGTTCACTTCATCGTGCCAGGTGCGCAGGACGGGCTCGGGGTCTCCGGGAGGCCTCGTGGGAGGAACGTGGACCCTAGTGACTAGGAAAGGGTGTGGGTGTCCGGGATGAGGTTTTTCGGAGCTGGGAGGCCCCAGCATAGAGTCAGGTCGGCTGAGCGCCCCGCCCCCCATTTCTCCTCCAGTGAAAAACCAGGCGCGGTGGGTGGCGCAGTTCCTGGCGGACATGGCAGCGCTGCACGCGCGCACCGGGGACTCACGTTTCAGCGTCGTCCTGGTGGATTTCGAGAGCGAGGATATGGACGTGGAGCGGGCCCTGCGTACCGCGCGCCTGCCCCGGTAACGGCTCCTACTTCCACCTGGGCGGACCCAGCGCACCTTTCCTCCCCGGGAGGTGGGTTTTCCTGACCCCACCCCCAGAGATCGTGCCTGTGACTCCTCCTCCCCAGGTACCAGTACCTGAGACGAACCGGGAACTTCGAGCGCTCCGCCGGGCTGCAGGCGGGAGTGGACGCGGTGGAGGTCCGAGGGCCAGATGGGGGTAGGGGAGCAAAACGGGGCGTATCCGGGGAGGAGCGGAGGGCGGGGCTCAGACCTCCCGCACCCCCCAGGACGCCAGCAGCATCGTGTTCCTCTGCGACCTGCACATCCACTTCCCACCCAACATCCTGGACGGCATCCGCAAGCACTGCGTGGAGGGCAGGCTGGCCTTCGCGCCCGTGGTCATGCGTCTGAGCTGCGGGAGCTCGCCCCGGGACCCCCACGGTGAGGCCCCAAGCGCCCCACCCTGTGATGGCAAGGTTCCCCCCAACCACCACGGTAACGTCCAGGAACCTGGGGCCTCTCAATCCCCAGGGGAGGCCTGGGAGTCCATCAGTGCTCCCCATAGAGCTCAGAGCCCCAGTCTCCTGGCACCAGCACACCCAGGGCCATGCCGGGGCCCCGGGGACCTCCTGCAGTATCCTGCGTTTATGCACCGTGCTCCAGGGTCATTACCGGGCACCGCCGGAAGCCCCATGGTGATGGGACCCTGCCCCTGAGGCCCTCCCGAGGTCTCCTAGCGGCCCTTTGCCGGGGAGGCCTTGCAGGACCTGGTCTGAAGGGCAGCACGCCTCACCCTCCCGCCCCAGGTTACTGGGAGGTGAACGGCTTTGGCCTTTTTGGGATCTACAAGTCGGACTTTGACCGGGTCGGAGGCATGAACACGGAAGAGTTCCGAGACCAGTGGGGGGGTGAAGACTGGGAGCTCCTGGACAGGTGACCGCCTCCCACTCCCCTGACCCCTGCGTCCTCCTCGGAATGAGGAAAATGGCACCCACATGCTGAGAGCACTCTACCCTTCCCTATCTTCCCAGTATCCTGTAGGCCCGGAGAGACCCCCTCCACCCTCATCACTCCTGAGACCCTGTCCCACCCCCAGGGTCCTGCAAGCTCAGGGACATCCCTGAACCAGCTCTGCCCCCTGATCCTGTAGGCCTTGGGTGGCCCTGAGTCCCCAACCTCCTACTACGGCCCTGGAGGCGCGAGGCAGCCCTGACACCCCCAGTCCCTGGACCAGGGTCCTGATCCCCTCTCTGCCCCCAGCCCCGGGGTCCCAACCTCCTCTCTGCCCCCGGTCCCGGGGTCCCGACCACCTCTCTCTCTTCCCCCTGCCCCGAGTCCTGATCACCTCTCCTCTCTCTGCCCCCGGGCCCGGGTCCCGACCACCTCTCTCTCTGCCCCCTGCCCCGAGTCCTGATCACCTCTCCTCTCTCTGCCCCCAGGGTCCTGCAGGCAGGGCTGGAGGTGGAGCGACTCCGGCTGCGGAACTTCTACCACCACTACCACTCCAAGAGGGGCATGTGGAGCGTCCGCAGCAGGAAGGGCTCTCACACGGGGGCGTCCTGAGGACGGGCAGCCCCTCCCAGCCCCGGTGGGAGTCTGGAGGCAGCTGCTGGGGGCTGGGCTTTGAGCTTGGTCCCGAAGGACCCGGCAGGGCTGGTCAGAGGGGCACAGCCACCGCCTGTGCCTGTCCCTCTCTGGCCCACTGGGCCCCGGCGTCGTGCCCCTCCCTGGAGAGGCAGCCTTCACAGCAGGTCAGGGCCTGGCCTTGGTCCCCACTCTGCGATGATTTCTGTGAAATTTTGCTGTAGCGATGACATTGTTTTCAGGATTTCCAAGAGTTCTGTCTGTTCTGTTTTTTATTCAGAATGAAATGAAATATTTTTTTTAGTTCTGACTTGTTCTCTGTGCCTGTTCTTTTGAGAGGTGGAGTCTTCACCACTGGGGGACCCTGAGCATGACCTCCTGACTTCCAGCTGCAGCCCTTCCAGACCCCAGCTTCTCCCACCCCTAAGACCACTTTCCCCTTCCTGCCTGTGAGGTTCGGTGCCTGGCCCTGTGGGGAGGGGGCCTCTGACTTCTTCCTCCCGCCCTGTGTCTATGGGGTCTGTGCCCGCTGATAACAGACATAGATAGCACAGGGCCCTCCCACACTGGGGCGAGGAATGAGCAGTCACCGCCACAGTGCCCCCATTCTGCCAACAGAATCGGGTGTCAGTCCCACCCCAGCCTCCTCTAGGGTGGAGGAGCTGTCTGCACCCAGGTGGGGCATGTCTTGTGCTGGGCCTGGGGGTGATCAGGCAAAACTTGGGGTTGCCGGAAACAGAAACCCAACTCAAGCCAGTGAAGCCATCATCGGGGGGCCTGTATGACTTTGGTACCTCCAAGGTCAGGGTCAGCAGGGCACCAGAGAAGGACTGACTCAGAGGCTGGCCAAAGCCCACTCCTGCCTTGTCTCCTCTCTGCCCGTGGGTCCAGCTCGGTCCTGGCCTGGGCTGGGTCACAGGAGGGAGGCTGTACTCTGCCAGGCACCAAGTGACCGTGTAAGTTCCTTATGGCTGCTGTAGCGAATTGGCACAAGTGTAGTGGCTTAAAAAAATTTATTACCTTACAGTTCTGGAGATAAAAAGTCCTAAAATTAAGCCTGGCACAGTGGCTCACGCCTGTAATCCCAGCACTTTGAGAGGCTGAAGCGGCCGGATCCCCAGACACAGTGGTGTGTACCTGTAGTCCCAGGTACTTGGAAGGTTGAGGCAGGAGGATCACCTGAGCCCGGGAGGTCAGGGCTGCAATGAGCTGTGATTGCACCACTGCACTCCAGCCTGGGTAACAGGGCAAGGCCCTGTCTCGGAAAAAAAAAGAAAAAAGGCCAACATTAGGGTGTCAGCAGGGCTGGTTCCTTCTGGAGACTTAGGTGTGAGTCTGTGTCCATGCCTTCTCCAGCTTCTCCAGGCCACCTGGATTTCAGCAGCTCGGCCTCTTCCTCTCTCTCACTTCCTCTCTCTCCCTGTCTCTCATCTCCTCCTGTGACTCTGACCCTGCTGCCTTCTCTTATAAGGCTCCCTGTGACTACACTGGGCCCTCCCAGCAAACCCACAGTGACCATCACATCCCTCACTGGGTCACATCTGCAAAGCCCTTTGCCGTGAAGGTAACAGTCACAGGTTCTGGGACTAGGATCTTACATTCTAACACGGGGGGGGGCGGGGCATGACAACAGCATCGATAAAACATCTGGTACACCGGCTGGCAGCAAGGGCAGCGGAGGGAAAGGAAGCCTGGGAAGGCAACGGCCCATGTGAGTGTGACTGCGTTTCTGAGCAGGGTGCTCAGAAAGACCAGGTCTGAGAAGGTGAAGGTGGCCGAGGACACAGGCGGGGGAGGGCAGGGTTCAGCGGCGGCCTTTGAAGAAATTTCTTAAAAATCAATGATAAAGCCGGGCATAGTGGCTCAAACCTGTAATCTCAGCACTTTGAAAGGCTGAGGCAGGAATGATGGCAGCAGTGGCCCATCTAGAATGGCCGCTGCCAAGATGCTGGCCTCAGCGAGGAGGCATGGCTGGGCCTCCCATTCCATGGGGCAGGCAGGAGCCCCGGCCTCCCGGGCACTGGGTTCATTTGCGTGCACCTCAACATTCCTGTGCTCTTTGGGGCCCAAGAAGCCCCCCGCAACTCACTGTAGGCTCGGAAGTACCTGCTCCTGCCCCCACTGCGGAGTCTGGCGCTCCCAGTAGCTGGAGCCAGGGCCCACAATCCGCTCCCAGAGGCATCCCCCTGGCATGGTTGCGAGTCGGGTGAGGGGGGTGCCCCAGGCTGCCCCTGAGTGTTGGAACTGCAGGGAGAACTCGCAGTGACATCGCCTCCCTGTGCCCCGGATGCCGGCCCGGGTACTGTGAGGGCCTAAAGCCTTCACCCCAGGCTGCAAGGAGATGGACAGGGCAGCAGGATGGCTGCAGGAGCAGCAGTGGCAGCAGTAGGTCCCCTGTGCCCCATGTCCCCAAGGCTGCCTACTGTGCCACCTCCACCCTCGCACAGCTGGGCAAGACCCACTCCCAGGCCTGGAGCCCCCACAGCCGCCTCAACCTCGCTTCCTGCCGTGTCCCAGGAGCCCATGAGCACCCGGCTGAAGGCACGGCCGGGATTCATGGAACCAGCCCTGGAAGCCTTGGGTTTATTTGTGCAGGGTGGGAGCACCGCAGGTGCAGCCACAGCCATCCAGGTTGCAGCAGTGGGCCCAGGCCTCCTGCTGGTCTTGGGGACCAGGGAAGACCCACTAACACCACAGACTTGGGGGTGTCCCTGCTCCTGGTACCCACTCGGATCTTGGAGTGGGGTTGGGACCAAGCCTGGGTGCTGCTGCAGCCCAGCCAGGTGTGCACCCTCAGAGCAGTGCTGACACACCAGTCCCCTGCCATCTCAGCCCCTCCAGACTTTGGGCACCAATGAGTGTGGGAGGGAGGCCAAGATGGGGCTGGGGGCAGCTCAGTGCTGGCCTGTGGGCACCCCTTGGCACAAGCGGCCTGGGCACCATGGGTGGCAGTGGGAGGCAGACAGGCTCCTGGGAGGCAAGAGGCAAGTCCCTGGTGAGGCTCCACCTTCAAGCCAGGGTGGGCCTGAAGGCTGGGGGCCAGGCTGACACTCCCGAGGACCAGAGTGGGGACTTGTGGTGCCTTTTCCGGGCCCACCCATGGCTGCCCATGAACCAGTAGGCACGAATTTCCTCCCCTCTGAGGCCCAGGAAAGCCCCAGGTTCAGCCAGAGTGGAGAAGAGGACAGAGGGACGACAGGACGACCAGCTGCAGAAAGGAGCGCCCCTCTCTAGGGCCTCCTCTCTGCTGAGAGCTGCAGGCATTGGGTTGACCAACTGCAGAGAGGAGCCACTTACTCCCAGCCTCCTCTCTGCTGAGAGCCTCTGAGCTGTTCTAACACTCAATAAAGCTCCTTTTTGTCTTGCTCACCCTCCACTTGTCTGTGTACCTCATTCTTCCTGGACACAGGACAAGAACTTGGGCAAAGGTGCTCCCAGCCACAGAGGTTTCCGGTCAGAATAGCAACACCCCAAATATCCCATAGCATTTTGGGGGGCTCGTCTGGGATCTGTGGAAGGGTGAGCAAAAGTGGATCTTCTCTTTCTGTCCTTTCTTTGTGGTTCCTAAACTCCACAACAGCTAAAATGAAAGAAAAATACCAGGCCTCTGTCAATCAGTTAAAAGTGACGACTAGTCTCCAAGTGCCAGACTCAACACATGGGGGCCAGGCTTGCTGGGGAGGACACTGTCAAGCTCCCATCACCCTCAGGTGTTGGGAATGTTGGCTTTGTTCCAACCCAGTTTTCCTTCATGGAAGTCCGGCTGTCACGTGGGACCAGAAGGAGGTCCTAGAGCAACTGGGGGTATCTGGCTGAGGTTACCCCTTGGTGTTATCCAAAGGCCCCTGGACTGACTCCAGTCCCAGGCCTCCCATGAGGGTGTTGGCACGAGGACCTCCACTCTTCCCTATCGTTCTTTTCTTCCTTTCTTTTGTGACTGTCATGGTTCCTATCTCTTCTTTATGTACGATGTTAAATGTTAAGGATGTTGTTGCAAACCAGAAACATTACTGGGTAGAATGAGCATTTGGCTAAGTCATCAAAACTATAAAATGGAAGGTTAAGAATAGCACAGATGAAGCTAAGTGTGCCTCGGTATCTGTATATAAATTTGTGGCAAAAATGTTCTTGTCATTTCCTTGGTTGCCAACTTGGTGCCAAACACCTTGAGACCCAAAAGAGAAGCATGGTCTCAGGAAGGAAGCTTTTCTGTAAACGTGAGGGCCAGTGGTCTGAGGCCTCGTGTGTGCAGGCTTTCTTTGCTTTGCAGGGTAACTTGGACCTTTACCTCTGTTGTAGGATGGATCCAGCCCTCCTAGTGGCTGTCTCAGGAGAGGCTATAAGAGGCAATCCCAGGGAAACAGAGAAGCAAACCCCAGAGGCACCTCCAGTGGAGGAATCAAACCCTCCGCTCCTCCCTATCCAGGTTCTCTCTCAATCTTTCCCCAGCCTAGAAATCCTCATTTCAGGCAGTTCCCAGTCAAATTAAGGGAGATCTTGGCAAGTTTTTAGATGGCCCTGACAGATAAATACAGGCTTTCCAGAACTTAACCCAAGTATTTGAGCTCTCTTGGAAGGATGTCATGTTACTTCTGAATCAAACCCTGACCACTTCTGAAAAGCAGGCCACCCCGCAACTGGCAGAGCATTTGGGGGATGAGCTGTATATCTTACATAGGGCCAGGGAAGAGGAAACGCTTTATCCAATTGGAAAAATAGCAGTACCATTGGAGGACCCTAAATGAGACCTCAGTGATAAAATGGGAAAATGGAGGATGAAACACTTTCAGATGTGATACTGGAGGGCTTGTGAGGGACTGGGGCTGGGCCTCTCATTGCACCGGGCTGGAGGGCTCGTGAGGGAATGGGACTGGGCCTCTCGACTGCACCGGGCTGTCCGTGGTAGAGCAGGGATTGGCCCCACTGCCTTCCCGGGGGATGGCAGCGGCCTTGGTGAAGGGTGCCTCTCTGTCTCCTGATTCAGTCAATGAACAGCTGGTCCTAGGGGATAAGGGGATGAGTTTATTGCACAGGCAGCCCCTGATGTCAGGGAACATATAATAGGGAAGCAAAAGCGGGAATGGGCTGTGGGAACAGATGGTACTTTGCGGGCATCCTGGGAGGGGCAACCTTGGTTTTTTGCAGTGGGGACTGGGAGGAAGTCCAGGAAAAAGAGGGAAGGCAGAAGCTCTAATAGCCGCCCTGTGGGCTCATGGACCCCAGAATCCCTGGATACACCTGTGATGGCTGCAAATGTGTTGGGCCAGGGCCCTTCAGGAGGCTTTCCAGACCGTGCAGGGAGGAGGGCCCTTCAGGAAGCTTTCCAGACCGTGCAGGGAGGAGGGCCCTTCAGGAGGGTTTCCAGACAGTGCAGGGAGGAGGGCCCTTCAGGAGGGTTTCCAGACAGTGCAGGGAGGCCACCTTGGCCCTGTCCTGTTTGCCTTGGGTACCACTGGAGGACAGACTGTCCCTGGAGATGTGGGTTGCCAGACCTAGGGCCGGTCTCCCAAATGGTACAGCAGGACTGATTGGTTCCCAGGCTCCTCTCCCCAGCTCCAGTCGTCCAGACCACCGCTGCCCATCAGGAGCCCCAGGGATTCTGGGGGATTCAGGAGCCCCAGGGACTCTGGAGGAGGATGGACCACCTCCCAGACTCCAGAGCAGGCCTTTCAGTTCTCCTCTCCAATCTGGGCCCCCCTCCCCATCTCTTGGCACAACTGTGAGTGGCATCTCAGGACTCCTTCCTCCACCATGTCAGGAATCAACATAGTCTTGTGAATACGGGGAGCTTTTCTGTGGAGGGTTTAACGCTTTTTCCTTTCAAAAGGCACCTTCTTAGGCCAGGCCCCCAGTTCCTGGGACTTCCTTCCTCCCCCTTGTTTGAGGAGGACCTGGCCCCACAGCTCCACCTGTTTATAACAGAAAAGCAGCAGAGAAGCTGCCGTCACCTGTTAGTAGCTGCAATTTGGTGAGGGACACTTGGGACTAATTTAATGGGTCCCTACACTCTCCTGAGGCCAGACTCCAGGAGAGCCCCCAGGAGACATGCCACCCGTCTCGGACATATGCGCCCTTCCCCAGAGCAGAGCCGGGGGCAAAGGAAGAGCCCGGGACTCATCTGATGAACAAGTGGATGGACGGATGGACAGACTGACCAACAGGGTGGCAGCGGATGGGGTGTGTGCAGACGAAAGGTGTCCCCCCAAGAGCCTACTGGGGCCGTACCCCTCAGCTACCTTCCATGCCAAGGACCAAGGCCAGAGACCTCAGAGCTGCCCACCCACAGGCCCAGGGCAGGGGCAGGGGCCACACTCCGTAGGGTGAGGGGTGGTGCCCATAGGCAGCAGGGTAGGCTCTGTGGAGGGACTGGGCCCTGGGCTGGACTTGGCTGGAGCCCAGGTCGGAAGGTTTGCAAGCGTGGGCGCCAACAGGAAGCGCCAGGACGCTTGCCTCTGGGTGAGCTGTGCCCCCACACTGGGTCCATCAACCACCAAGGGGCCCCCCAATGCACTCCCCACCCCGCCGCTGCAGGCGGTGGGACCTGAGGCAGCCTCCCAAGCCTCTCTGTGCACCAGCACACTCCTGAACTCGGTTTTGACTACTATTTTGCTTCCAACGTCCTCACACCTTTCTCCCCAGATCCTCCCCCTTCTGCTCCTTAAGACTCCCACCCCATCCCCCTCCACCCAGGCAGGCTCTGCCCTGTAGGTTTGTGCCTGTGCCCTCCCACAACTCCAGGCATGCACCTGACAGCTCCGCCCCCGACCTGGGCCCAGCCCACCTTCTCTGTGAGTGCCTCCCATGCCCTCCACGCTGAGCCCACCACACCCCGAAGCCCTCCTGCGCCCTCTCCCACCCCCTCTTGGGAGGTGATTGACAGGCCACCTGCCACCTGGGATCCATCTAAGAGCAGTGCTCACTTACCCTTGGAGGCCCTCACGTTCCGGGTTCTCAACCTGATTGTGCACCCAGAGCGACCTGAGGCTACATGCAGATTCCAGGCCCCACAGACAACCGCCTCCTCCAGGAAGCCCACCGCCTCCTCCAGGAAGCACACCGCCTCCTCCAGGAAGCACACCGCCAAGCCCTCGTCCAGGGCTCCTGTGCCAGGAACTGGCTCCAGGGAGAGTGAGACACTCGGGGCTGGTCACAGGGGTCAGATAAGACTCCTCTGAGCCTGGGGCTGGAAGCTGCAGCGGTGGTCTAGCAGGCATCGCCATCCCTCTGGCCTGGCTGCAGTGAGGGAAGGTGCACCCCAGATTCCTGGCTTTGCCAAAACTGTGCTGGCAGGGACCACACATCCTCAGGGAGGCGCCGCAGCTCTGGGGGGACACCCACAGCCCTCTCTGCCAAGGGGAGGAGGGAAGGTCGGCAGAGCTGGCCCTGAGGGCCCTGCAGGCCACCGGGCACCAGCGTTCCCATCACAGCTCCAGCCGCACGGAGCCCCTCCACTGAGCCCTCTTGTGAGCCCTTCGGCCTGACCGGGCTGCAGAGGCCCTCCAGGCTGGCTTCCCCTGTCACGCGGCCCCGCCTGGCCTCTGCAGGGCCCCAGGTGGGCCTGGGGTGGACCTGGATGCAGGGCGGGGCCCAGTCCATGCCAGGCACATACCTCCAGGCCCGCTCTGTGCCGCACAAACTTGTCTCCCAGGATTTTTCCACACGAAACCCGTCTCCCAGGGAATCAGCCAGTCTGATGAGCTGGGCGTTCCCACCCCGCCCTCCGGGGCCCCCACAGTCCTGTCCCACCGCAGAGGCTGCCCCGCACGCGCCAGGCCAGGGATGGAGCCCAGGACACCTCAGCTGTCAGCAGTGGCCTCTGGGATGAGCTGGGAGGCTGGCGGGATCCGGACCACGGGCAGGGTAGGTCTCCCACCCCTGCCCCACCACCCCCACCCCACCTGGTGGCCCAGCCCAGGCCTCGCCTGTCCTTTCAGTGGGCCCTCCCCTCCCCCTTTAGCCCCCAACGCTGATTTCCGACTCCCACCTCTAGCTTCCTCCCCCTCAGCACTGACTTCACCCTCAATGCTGCTTCCTAACCCCGGCTCCACCCTCACTGCGGGGCAAGGGTACGCCCTAGAGAAGAGCCCAGAGCCCAGGTCCAGGGTCCAGGGAGAAGCAGCGGCTGTCAGATGAGCTAGTGAGAGCCCAGGGTTGTCACAGATGTTCAGCTCCCACCCCCAGCCCTCCTAGGCTTATCCCCACCCCCCATCCACCAGGGTCCTGTCCCAGAGGCCAGAGGGTCTCAGAACCTGCCTGCTGGCTCCACTGGCTGTGGTGCTCGAAGGAGACCTTCTGGGCACAAGCCCTGCTTGGTCTGGGCCTCCCTCGCCGCCCCACCCCCACCCTCGCTCCCTCTCCATCCCGGCCTCTGCTCTCCCAGACCCCCTGGTTCTTCCCCGCACACCGCTCCTGCCCCAGCCTGGCATGCGCTGACAGGAGTGGGGGCCCCTCTGAGTCAACCCCCTGGGGCAGCCCCGCCCCCCTGCACCCTGACTCATGTGCTGGGAACGGCCTCTCACCCCAGGGCCTGGGGGGCCGGAGCGGTGGTGCCAGGGTCCCAGAAGCCAGAGAGGGTCAAGTCAGCCCTTTGGAGGCCTCTGTGGGGAGTGAGGGGGTCCTGAGGGTGAGTCCCAGGGTCTGCAGGCCTCGAGGCAGGGCCGGTCCATCCACATGCTTCCTGGTGGGCAGGGGGCTCTCTGAGTTCCAAGCACCAGGGCCTCCATGGAGTCCGGTTGGACCCTAAAGCTCCGTCCCTCCATCCTGTGTCCTGACCCCTGGCACTGACCCCTGGCCCCCCACAGTGTCTCCTGCCAACCCCTTCCTAGGCCTCACCCCCGCCTCACCAGCAAGGCTGGGCTACGTGGAGGCTGTCTGGTCCTTGGAAGTACCTCGGGCCCTAGACCCCCCAGGGAGTGGGACACCCTCCCCTTCATGCTGGGGGTGGCAGGACATAGCCCCCCTCAGGCCCTCTGCCCTTCCCTGACACTCAGGACACAGAGGGCCCCTCTGTCCCAGCCCCACGACAAAGGGCCCGGTCCGGCCTTTACAGGCTGAGAACAAGAAGGACCCAGGCCCCCGTGGCCCTGTCGTGGGATGGGAGAAAAGGAGGCAGGAGGCCAGGCTGGGACCTGGGGCCATGCAGGGCCTGTTCTTCCGCCCAAATTCCACCTTAAGCAGGCGGCGGCCCCTCCCTCCCACCTGGCCAGGTGTCCCCGCCCCCAGCTGTGCTCAGGGCTGGGCAGGCGTCTGTCTCCAGGCGGCTCTGGGTGAGGCTGGCGGGGCGGGGACTTCAGGGAGAGGGCCTGGAGGGACAGGACGTGAAGATAGTCGAGTTTGGAGGCGGCCGCCAGGCCCAGGCCGGGTGGACCTGCCGCCATGCAGGATGGTAACTTCCTGCTGTCGGCCCTGCAGCCTGAGGCCGGTGTGTGCTCCCTGGCGCTGCCCTCTGACCTGCAGCTGGACCGCCGGGGCGCCGAGGGGCCGGAGGCCGAGCGGCTGCGGGCAGCCCGCGTCCAAGAGCAGGTCCGTGCCCGCCTCTTGCAGCTGGGACAGCAGCCGCGGCACAACGGGGCCGCTGAGCCGGAGCCTGAGGCCGAGACTGCCAGAGGTAGGCCAAGGCACAAGGCAGGTGCCGGGCGGAGGGGACCGCGGGGGACGATGGTGGCGGAGAGAGATGTCTGCGGGTGGAGGTGGTAGGGCGAGGGCAGAGGCCTCAGTGAGGCTGGCTCCTGACTCACCAGGCCTCACACTGAGTCACGCACCCCGCCCCAACGGGCGTGGGGAGAAGCCATGGGTGGGGCTCCCCATCTAAGCAGGGACCCTCGGGTCCTCCAGAGACAGAGCCTGGCCGGGCCCCCCCTGTGTCCTCAGCCTAGAGCCTCCCCTGTGGGGGATGACAGGGAAGGCTGGCACATGGCAGGCAGGCCAGGCCCCTCAATCGGCAAACCCGGAACACGCACGCGACTGCCCCAGAAGCACAGGCTCACACAAGGTCTCAGGGACACACAGACACCCACGCTTCTCCCACACCTCATGGGAATGAGCAGAACAGGAAAGCGGGGAGAGGTGTGGGGGGGCTGGGAAGTCCTGGAGGAAAGCCAGGCCTGTCTGGACCAGGGGCTCCCTGAGGAATTAGAGGGGAGGGCCCCACTGGAGTGACCCAGATTTCTCTGTGGGAACAGCAGGTGGAGGAGCACCCCTCGGTGCCAGCCAGACCCACCTGTGGTGGAATCCTGGCCCCACTCATGCGAGTGCATGTGCATGCATGTGAGTGTGAGTGACAGGAGCACACAGATGCTGTGGGTTGAGGGCAGTGGTTCTAGAATGTCATTTCCTCCTTCGCCAGCTACAGCAACAGGGATTAAGGTCAGACAGTAAGAGGAACCTCCCAGAATGCCAGGGACCCAGATGCCAGTTCATCATGGTGTTTAGAGGGGACCCCCAGGAATGGTCTCCAGCTACTGGCCGGGGGGAAGTGAAGGTCGCCCAGCGGAGGGGCCGGCCCGGCAGCCTGGACTGTGGGGTCCTCCCTCCAGGGGCCTCAGCCTTGCTGGTGACCAAGTCGGGTGCCCAGGGGTCATGGGGTGGAGGACGGTGAGGGAAGGGTTAATTACCACCCTGGCTACCCTGCCAATTAGAGGGGGGTGGATTATAATTGCGGGGTGGGGGTGAGGTCCCCAGGCTGGGGCGTGCCCCCACTCCGGGCTGGGCCTCACGAGCGTCAGAGAGGTAACAGCCCCGGCCCAGAAGCCCCATTAACCAGGGTGAGTCTGGGGCCCCTGCTATGGGGGTGTCCCCAACAGAGCATCCAGCTCTGGGCAGAGTTGTGGGAGGGCCACGGCCCCCTTCCCTGTACCCCACACTGAGCCCCTCAGCCAGGTCGCTCTGCTGGGCCTTCTCATGCCCCCCCATCAGCCCGTCCTCTCTGCACCCACCCACGAGTCCATCCCTCTCCCCACTCACCATCCACCTGCGGGACCCTCCGTTGTCGCCGGCTCTCCCACCCCTCCGTCCACCACTCTGTCCGTCCTTCCAACAGTCACAGCAGCCCTCCCATCCTCCTCCTGCCTGTCTCTCCATCCACCCTCCGCCCTCCACCCGCTGCCCACCCGCCTGTCTGTCCACTCACTGTGGAGTCGGGCTGACGCAGCTGCCCTTGGCGTGTGTGTGGCTGGACGGGGTGGGTGTGGCCCCTGCCTCGGGCTCTGCCGGGTGGGAAAGAGCGCTGCAACAGGGCATACTGGTCCAGGGAGACAGTGTCACTCTCCTGTGACTGGGCACAGAGGATATTTGGGCACAGGAGGGGCTCAAAAGGAGTCAGTGTGAGTCGGGGCAGGCCAGGCTGGCTTCCTGGAGGAGGAAGCTGGGTGCTGTACCATGGCAGGGATTGGAGAGCTGATGTCTGAGTCCCTGGCACATTCCTCCAGGCGACCAGGAGGTCAGTGGGTGAGCGCATCTGCCTTCTTGGGCAGAGGAGGCACAGCTGGGGGGTGGGCTGTGGAAGGTGGACCACCAGGGCTGACACGTGAGGAGACCCGGCCATGGCAGGAATGGGAGGCCCTGGCCCCGAAGCCCCTGGCCTCCCTGCCCTGGATTGGAGGCTGCTCCTGGGGTCGCGAATAGCGATGGAGTGGT
This sequence comes from Piliocolobus tephrosceles, assembly GCF_002776525.5. NCBI lineage: Eukaryota > Metazoa > Chordata > Mammalia > Primates > Cercopithecidae > Piliocolobus > Piliocolobus tephrosceles. The sequence continues at coordinate 231,588 of NC_045446.1, forward strand.
GGGGAGGGGGCAGGAGGCCAGGGCTTTGCTGTGTGGCAGAGCTGGGCTGCCACCGTCCCTCTCCGCAGGCACATCCAGGGGGCAGTACCACACCCTGCAGTCTGGCTTCAGCTCTCGCTCTCAGGGCCTGAGTGGGGACAAGACCTCGGTGAGCAATGGGCCCAGCCCGAGGGGGACGATCTGAGCTCTGCAGTTCGGAGAGGGGGAGGCTCTGCGGCAGGGCTGGACACAGGTGAGCCCAGGCACGTCCTCACCGCCCCCTCTCGACCCACAGGGCTTCCGGCCCATCGCCAAGCCAGCCTACAGCCCAGCCTCCTGGTCCTCCCGCTCCGCCGTAGACCTGAGCTGCAGTCGGAGGCTGAGTTCCGCCCACAACGGGGGCAGCGCCTTTGGGGCCGCTGGGTACGGGGGTGCCCAGCCCACCCCTCCCATGCCCGCCAGGCCTGTGTCCTTCCACGAGCGCAGTGGGGTTGGCAGCCGGGCCGACTATGACACACTATCCCTGCGCTCGCTGCGGCTGGGGGCCGGGGGCCTGGACGACCGCTACAGCGTGGTGTCTGAGCAGCTGGAGCCTGCGGCCACCTCCACCTACAGGGCCTTTGCCTACGAGCGCCAGGCCAGCTCCAGCGCGAGCCGGGCAGGGGGGCTGGACTGGCCCGAGGCCACTGAGGTTTCCCCAAGCCGGACCATCCGTGCCCCTGCCATGCGGACCCTGCAGCGATTCCAGAGCAGCCACCGGAGCCGCGGGGTAGGTGGGGCAGTGCCGGGGGCCGTCCTGGAGCCTGTGGCCCGAGCGCCATCTGTGCGCAGCCTCAGCCTGGCTGACTCAGGCCACCTGCCGGACGTGCGTGAGTTCAACAGCTATTGTGGCCACCGAACCCTGCAGAGACTCAGCAGCGGGTGAGCGTGTGGGCCTGGCACAGGGAGGGGGCTTCTGCCACGGGCCCAGCCTGAACCCAAAGTTAGCCTGACCCTTGACCCCTGGCTCCGCAGTTTTGATGACATTGACCTGCCCTCAGCAGTCAAGTACCTCATGGCTTCAGACCCCAACCTGCAGGTGCTGGGAGCGGCCTACATCCAGCACAAGTGCTACAGCGATGCAGCAGCCAAGAAGCAGGTGACCACCTGACCACCCACTCACTGCCCCGGTGACCTCCCTCAGGGCCCCACCACCTCCCACTGACCTCTGCTCACTGACGACCCCTCATGGTCCCCAAGCTGACCAGGCAGACCCCACCGTGTCCAGAGCCCCCTCAGCACAGGAAGAGCAGGAGGGTACAATTTGGATACACGTGCATCACCTGCATACATCTGCATACACCTGCGTTACCTCCGTACGCCCGCAAACACCACCTCCATACACCCGCATACACCTGCATCATCTCCGTACACCCAAAACACCTGCGTCACCTCCATACAACCGTATACACCTGCATCGCCTCTGTACACCCAAAACACCTGCATCACCTCCATACACCCGTATACACCTGCATCGCCTCTGTACACCCAAAACACCTGCGTCACCTCCATACACCCGTATACATCTGC
>NC_045446.1:233145-234341 GCF_002776525.5 Piliocolobus tephrosceles
CCCAAAACACCTGCGTCACCTCCATACACCCGTATACATCTGCATCATCTCTATACATCCGTATACACCTGTGTCACCTCCATACACCTGTATACACCTGCATCACCTCCATACACCCGTATACATCTGCATCACCTCCATACACCCATATACACCTGTGTCACCTCCATACACCCATCCGTATACACCTGCATCACCTCCATACACCTGTATACACCTGCATCACCTCTGTACACCCGTAGACACCTGCATCACCTCCATACAGCTGTATACACCTGTGTCACCTCCATACACCTATATACACCTGCATCACCTCTGTACACCCGTAGACACCGGTGTCACCTCCATACACCTGTATACACCCGCATCACCTCTGTACACCCGTAGACACCTGTGTCACCTCCATACACCTGTATACACCTGCATCACCTCTGTACACCTGTATACACCTGCATCACCTACATATACCTGTATACACCTGCATCACCTCTGTACACCCGTAGACACCTGCATCACCTCTGTACACCCGTATACACCTGTATCACCTCGTACACCCGTATACACCTGTGTCACCTCCATACACCTGTATACACCTGCATCACCTCTGTACACCCGTAGACACCTGCATCACCTCTGTACACCCGTATACACCTGTATCACCTCGTACACCCGTATACACCTGTGTCACCTACATATACCTGTATATACCTGCATCACCTCTGTACACCCGTATACACCTGTATCACCTCTGTACACCCGTAGACACCTGTGTCACCTCCATACACCCATAGACACCTGCATCCCCTGCATATCTACATCTATGCACCTGGACCCATCTGCACACACGTGCATAGTCTGCATCCATCCACATACATCTGTGCACCCCCATATGCCTGTGCCCGCAGGCCCGCAGCCTTCAGGCCGTGCCTAGGCTGGTGAAGCTCTTCAATCACGCCAACCAGGAAGTGCAGCGCCACGCCACAGGTGCCATGCGCAACCTCATCTATGACAATGCCGACAACAAGCTGGCCCTGGTGGAGGAGAACGGCATCTTCGAGCTGCTGCGGACACTGCGGGAGCAGGATGATGAGCTTCGCAAAAACGTCACAGGTGCTGCCTGTCCCCTTCTCCACCTGTTCTTCCTCCACCTACCCCCTCCTCCACTTGCCTCCTTCCACCTGCCGCCCTCTGACCCC
>NC_045446.1:239341-240618 GCF_002776525.5 Piliocolobus tephrosceles
CCCCCTCCGCCTATCCCCCAACCTGTCCCCCCTCCTCCACCTGTCCCCCTTTTCTGCCTGTCCCCCTCCTCCTGTCCCTCCTCTGCCTGTCCTCTCTCCTCTGTTCTGATCTCTCCACCCCATTTGGTTCCCTTCTGTCCCTTTGTCCCTTTTGCTGGCCATGTTTCTACTTGGGCCTCCACTGCCCGCCTCTTTCCTGGACCCCTGACCACTTTATTCTGCGGCTTTGTCTCCTTGGAGCCACCTCCCCCACCAGGCCTGCTCACCACCCCCCACATTTTGTCCCCTTTTGCTTGGTCCCAGCTCTATCACCCCAAATGCCACCCCAGGGTCTCCCCAGCAGGGCTCATGGGTGAGGCACAGAACACCAGGCCAGCCCCTGGGGAGAGGGGGGACCTCCTCACTCCATGCCCAGAAAAGTGGAGGGGGTTGGAGGGCAGACGCTGAGAGCAGCCTCCCCCCTCGTCCAGGGATCCTGTGGAACCTCTCATCCAGTGACCACCTGAAGGACCGCCTGGCCAGAGACACGCTGGAGCAGCTCACTGACCTGGTGTTGAGCCCCCTGTCAGGGGCTGGGGGTCCCCCCCTCATCCAGCAGAACGCCTCCGAGGCGGAGATTTTCTACAACGCCACCGGCTTCCTCAGGTGCGCCAGCCTCGGGCAGTGGGGTGGGGACTGCGGGCAGGTCACTGTAGGGACTCCGCCTGGCCGGGGGTTCACAGCCCCACACACTGCAGGCCCCGCACTGGGGGATGGGCGTGGGAGGGCCCAGGATGGGATGGGGCAGGGCCTGGGATGGGGGGTCCCTGGGGGGCTCTGATCCACCTCGGTCCCCAGGAATCTCAGCTCAGCCTCTCAGGCCACTCGCCAGAAGATGCGGGAGTGCCACGGGCTGGTGGACGCCCTGGTCACCTACATCAACCACGCTCTGGACGTGGGCAAATGCGAGGACAAGGTGAGGGGCGCGGTGTGGAGGTGGGGGGAGTGCACCCCGGCCCGGAGCCCTGACCCGCGCCCCTGCCCGCAGAGCGTGGAGAACGCGGTGTGCGTGCTGCGGAACCTGTCCTACCGCCTGTACGACGAGATGCCGCCCTCCGCGCTGCAGCGGCTCGAGGGTCGCGGCCGCAGGGACCTGGCCGGGGCGCCGCCGGGAGAGGTGGTGGGCTGCTTCACGCCGCAGAGCCGCAGGCTGCGCGAGGTGGGCACCAGCCTGGGCGGGGCGTGGGGGTGTGTTGCGACCCCGGCCCCACTGACCGCGCCCCGCTGACCCCGGCCCC
>NC_045446.1:240718-288148 GCF_002776525.5 Piliocolobus tephrosceles
CGGTCCCCGCTGACCCGTCCTCCCAGGGCCCCCGGCCCGGCCCACCCCGCCCCAGCTGACCCCGGCCCCCGCTGACCCCGCCCCCGCTGACTCCTCCCCGCCCGGCGCAGCTGCCCCTCGCCGCCGACGCGCTCACCTTCGCGGAGGTGTCCAAGGACCCCAAAGGCCTCGAGTGGCTGTGGAGCCCCCAGATCGTGGGGCTGTACAACCGGCTGCTGCAGCGCTGCGAGCTCAACCGGCACACGACAGAGGCCGCCGCTGGGGCGCTGCAGAACATCACGGCAGGCGACCGCAGGGTGGGGCACCCAACCCAGACCCGAGGGGCTCCCAGGGGTTCATGCTGTGGGGGGGAGGGCAGAGGAGGGAGGGGGAGGGGAGGAGGCAGGGGACGCCCGGGCCGGTGGAGCCTCCGAGGTCAGTGTCCCAGTGGGGCAGGCCTTGGGCCCTGGGAGGACTGGAAGTTCTGCCCTGGGTTTGAAGGGAGGCACCTGATCCAGGCTGCGGATGATGTCCCCGGCTGGGGGGCAAAGGCAGAAGCAGAGGCCCCCCCTGAGGGTGGCAGGAGGATGCAGCGACCCCATTGTCGCAGGAACCCCCCAGGTGAGGGTCTGAGGCCTCCGGTCATGGCTCACACCCCCCCTCCCCACAGTGGGCAGGGGTGCTGAGCCGCCTGGCCCTAGAGCAGGAGCGTATCCTGAACCCCCTGCTAGACCGCATCCGAACCGCAGACCACCACCAGCTGCGCTCACTGACCGGCCTCATCCGAAACCTGTCTCGGAATGCTAGAAACAAGGACGAGATGTGTGAGTTGGGCAGACCCTCGTCCCAGCCCTGCTGGGTCCACACATCAATTCTGTCTTTACATGTGGGCTTCAGGCCACTGGAGTCAGTCCAGCTCCCTGGGGGAGGCAGGGGACCCCAGGTGCCCAGGTGGCCGGGAGTTGGGGTGTAGACTGACCCCCAGCCTCCCGCAGCCACAAAGGTGGTGAGCCACCTGATCGAGAAGCTGCCGGGCAGCGTGGGTGAGAAATCACCCCCAGCCGAGGTGCTGGTCAACATCATAGCTGTGCTCAACAACCTGGTGGTGGCCAGCCCCATTGCCGCCCGAGACCTGCTGTACTTTGACGGGCTCCGAAAGCTCATCTTCATCAAGAAGAAGCGGGACAGGTAGGGGTCGACCCAGGCATTCAGCAGCCTGGCCAGGGGTCCTCCCAGCCCACCCTGTTTTCTGGCTGTGTGTCCCCTCCTGACTCCCCTCCACCCTCAGCCCCGACAGTGAGAAGTCCTCCCGGGCAGCGTCCAGCCTCCTGGCCAACCTGTGGCAGTACAACAAGCTCCACCGTGACTTCCGGGCAGTACGTTTCCCGAGCCCAGAGCAAGCAGGGACCCGGGTGCAGGGCATGGGATGCTGGGGGAGGGTCAGGGAAACCCACGTGGAGCAGTGAAGAGGCCAGTGGGAGAATGGAGACCAGAGACCCAGAGAGGAAGGGTCTGGGCCATACCCCGCACACTGCAGGAGGGACAGAGGGCAGAGGGTTGCACGGGCAGACATGCACCCTGACCTTGAGCCTCTCTCCACTGTAGAAGGGCTATCGGAAGGAAGACTTCCTGGGCCCATAGGTGAAGCCTCCTGGAGGAGAAGGTGACGTGGCCCAGCGTCCGAGGGACAGACTCAGCTCCGGGCTGCTGGGCAGCCCAGCCTGGAGGAGAAGGCTGATGACCGCGGGGCCCCTTGCTAGGACCCCTGTGTGCACCTTTGAGAGTCCTGGGCCACCAGGAGGGGCAGGGGCTTATAGCTGGGGACTTGGCTTCCGCAGGGCAGGGGGTGGGGCAGGGCTCGAGGCTGCTCTGGGATATGGGGTGGTGATCCAGTCACATTGGCAGAGGTGGGGCTGGCTGTAGCCTGGCAGTAACTTGGGATAGCCAGCACTGGGAATAAAGATGGCCATGAACAGTCACTGTGTCCTTCCATGGCTGGCTCGACCCTGTGGCTGGCAGCATGATCTTGGGACTTGAGGTGTCCCCAGGCACCCCCCTGCCCCTGAGGACACCCACCCCCTAGGCTCACACACAAGCCTCCCAAGGTCAGAGGATGCAGGACACGGAGAGCCCAGCAGAGGGACAGCTGACACCTCAGGGCTGAGAGGGGACAGGGTGGACGGCAGGTGCACCACAGACACAGATGGAGCAGAGCTGGGGGCCTCAAGAGCAGAGGGTGACCGGAGTGGGAAGAGGGGGGCTGCTGCGTGGGCTATACTCTTGCGGCAAAAGAACCCAACTCCCTCTCCGCCCACCTTGGGCCTGTTGTTGCCTGGACCAGGGGCTCTCACATTGGCTGCCTGAGGTTTGGGGGTGAGTAGGCTCTCGGACACCTCCATCCATCTCACCCAGTGCCAGGCCATTTATTTGTGAAGTTACTGTGGATAGTCTTAAAACAGAAATCTTCTGTGAAGCTCAGAACTTGAGGTCTCTAAGGGACCTGCTCCATCCAGAATCTGCCTGCATGGGAAGGGTCTAGGAACAGTCACGTCACCAGGCAGGGAGGCCCAAGGAGGCTACTGTAAGCACGGGACATGCCTGAGCTGGCTTAGGAAGGAGGATGGAGAGAGGGCAGATTTGGTGATTTGTGGGGTGGGGATGAGAGAGGGAGGGGTGGAGGGCTGAGAGAGCCACAGTGGGAAGCCGAACTGAAACCTTCTGCCGCATGGGAGGAGACTGAGGCCCAGGCAGAATCCAAAAGGACTTTATTTTCTGGCACTGGCAGGCACCCCTGAGGCCACAGCCTTTTCCCCAGGGTCCCAGGGCTGCTGGCAGGGGTTGTGGTCCTGCTGAGCAGAGGAGAGATCCCCCAGCCCTGGCCCCTGCTGTCCCTATGATCCTGCACTCTGGGGTGGGAGCTACATATCATCCTTGGACACCAGGCAGTAGAAGTCTGTGCGGGCACTGTAGTTTCGCGAGCCAAGGTCCGAGACGTCCACTTCACTGCTCCGGCCCTCTCCCAGCGAGACCCCACTCGTGTGCGGTGGCCCTGATGGCTCTCCAAAGACAGGCCCCCGGACACCTGGGATGGGGAGACCCGATACGCCTGAGGTGGCCACCCACAGCCTTGGCCCAGACCCACTGCCAGGGGCTGCCCCTGCTCACCCCCTGCTGTGATGGCCTGTGAGGCCCAGGAAGTTCCCAGGCAGACCGAGGGCCAGGCACCTCCCGGGCAGAGAGGCTGTGCAGGGGCCCTCGGTGCCAGGAAGAGTCCTCTACACCTGGGGCCCCCTCCAGGCCCTCTGCCCTGTGCCTCTCCCCACTCCGCCCTGTGCTGAGCTGCTCCAGTCGGAGAGTGGGGCTGGGCGGGCATACCTAGGTCTCCCTCAGGGTCCGGGTCCACCTCTGAGTCCAGGGCCCGGCCCTCCGGGACTCGGCCTCGAAGAATCAGCATGGGGTCCTTGTCGTCCTGGAGCTGCGTCTGAGGGTCTCCTTCCACGGGCCTGTAATGCACCTTACGCGGCAGCGCCAGCTGTAGTTCTTTCCAAAACTCGGAGGAAGGAGTCTGGGGGCCAGGTTGGGGCGGTTTGCAGGTGTGAACACCACGGAAGCCCCTGGCGTTCTGGCCCCCAAGAGCACACCTGCGGCTGCCCGTGGGTTCCACGTCCTGCAACAGCTATTCCGTGGCTCCGGGGCCCTCAAGGGCCGCTCCCCGCATCGGGGTCCCAGGCAGCGGAACCTCCCTCCAGGGCCCATTCAGAAAGCGTGGTGCCGCAGAGCTCCCCACGGAGGGGTCCCCGCCCATCTCTAAACCGCCGCTCGCCCCGGCCCCTCCCACGCCTGCGCCGCACCACGGAGCCGGGCCTCCAGAGCAGCAAGGTCACCAGGTGGCGGTGTTGGCGCAGCAGGCGGAGCGCCGGGTGCGCGGGGTCGCGCCTCTGGCCCTCGAAGGTGATGAAGATGGGTCTGCGGGTGAGCTCCAGCAGCCGGCACAGGCCCTCCCTGCGGGGCGGGACCGTCAGGGGGGTGGGTGCTAAGCTGGGTCCCACCCAACCCCGCGCGGGACCCACCGGAAGCTGTGGCTGCACCAGGCCCGGCTCAGGAAGGCGTCCGAAAGCACCACGATGAGGCGGCGGCAGCGGCTCAGGTTCACCAGGAGGTCGGCGGAGGGCTCTGCGGGAGGGCGGGCGTCGGCGGCGCGGGGCCCCGATCGGTGGGGCGGAGCTCGGTGGTGGAGGCGGGGCTCAGGGTGGGCGGGGAATGGGGCGGAGCTCGACAGTGGGGGCGGGGCTCCGGATGGGATGGGGAATGGGGCAGAGCTCGGTGGTGGGGGCGGGGCTTCGGGTGGGATGGGGAGTGGGGCGGGGCCTCTGGGGGCGGGGCCCGATTGTGGGGGCGGGACCTCTGGGGTAGGGCCCAGTGGGGCGGGCCCTCCGGGTGGGCGGGGCCCGGGATACCAGCGTGCGGCAGGAGGTCGCGGTCGTCCAGGAAGAGCTTGTAGCCCCGACGCCGCTCCAGCTGCGGCTTCAGGATGAAGTTCACGAACTTGCGGTCCTCTGGGCAGTCGCTGTAGGAGACGTAGGCGTCGTAGAGCTTCCCGTCTGCGGATGGCGGCCAGTCATCCCGGTGGCTCCTGAGGCGTTACTCCAGCCCTCGGGGTCCCCAAAACCCTAACCATCTCCCGCGTACACAGAGGCAGACCCGCCCCGGACTTTAACCCCAGCCGGGCCGCACAGAGCCCCCTGGGGCTAACTCCTCCCCTCCCCCACGCCTCCAAAGCCGACATCAGCAGCGCAATCTCAGGGAGACGGTGGCGACCCCTCCTCGCGTCCACGCGGGCCCCACGCACCGTTCATCTCCACCTCCCCATACGCGTCCTGGTACCAGAGCAGCACGTTGAGACGGCACTTGATGTAGAGCAGGGCAGCCAGCAGCAGGGCCAGCAGGACCAGGAGGGAGGCCAGCACCGCAGTCACGTGGCTTGTAGGGCCTGCAGATGGGCTGCCTGAGCCACTGCCCCTCCAGCAGCCCCCTAAGCCTCGAGGTCCCTGGGCCTCACTAGGTCTAGGTCCCCTCCTACCCTTCACCTGGGGAACCACCATCACCAGCTCTCTGAAGAGTGACAGAGGAGGAGCTGACGTTCTGGATAGAGCAGGTGAAAGCCCCATAGACCTCAGCGCTGGTCACGTTGACCCCCAGGACGCTGGACACAAGCACCTCTGACAAGTTGGCCTTGACCCTGGGGATACCAAGGCAGGGTCAGGGTCGGCCGTGGATACCAGTGGACACCCCAGAACCTCACCTGTCTGGGTTCGCCCAGGGAGGCTGCAGAATTGGGCCTCCTGGGTGGTTCTTGGGCCTTAAGCCAAGAGAAGTGACCTGAACCTGGAGGGGGTGCAGATTTGTTTCAGAACAGCCATCTCAGTCCTGGGTCTAGGGCCTGGAGGTCCTCTGATCACAGGCTTGGCCAGATGGTCGGCATTCGTTCAGGCCCTAGACTTTGCTGACACCCATAGCACTGGGCAGTTACAAGGTGTGTGTCTACAGGGGCCATGCGGACCCAAGGGTCTGTCCCTGACATCACTGACCCTCTGTCTGGGTCCACAGAAGCACTCTGCTCATGTCATGTCTGGCCAGGTGGTTACAGACCCAGGCATAGGTCAGGGGGACCACTGCCCTTGGAGTGTCTGAGAGGTCACTCTGACCCTGGATACCTGGGCCTCTTACCAGGAGTACTCGTGGAGGCTGTAGTGGTCCCCATTTCCCAATGAAAGCCCATCTTTCAGCCACTGGACTGAAGGCAGGGAGCAGTGGGGCCCAGAGACTACCCAAGCCGTGCAGTTCAGAGCCACTGAGCTGCCCAAGGCAGGCCTCAGCACCTGGTCTTCAGACGGGGAGAGGAAGTCAGGGGCCCTATCACAGACACCTGAAGAGAGAGGACACAGTGGGTCAGCTGTGCTAGGGTGCCTGGCCCTGCCACCTCCACAGTGGTCCGTGGTTCAGGAAGAAATAAGGCCTCTGTGTGGCTTGGCAGTCACATCATGTCTGCCCATGAGTCCCATGGGGACAGGCTTAGCACTTGGCACGTCTTCCCCCAGTGGTGGCCAGGCTTTGTGTGTTTCACCCACCCCGTGCTGAGGGAGCAGAGAGCAGTGGCCAGTCACAGATGAGCTGCCCCAGGCCCACACTCAAGCCCCCTCTGGCTGCTTGTCCACCAAGGACGTGAGTCTAGCCCCCCATTTCCCAGATGCACCTGTTGCCCCCCTCTGGTGACACCGTAATGCCTGTCTCAGAGGAGGGGCCGGGCACCGTACCCCTCAGCCTGGCCTGCCTCTGCTGGGGGATCTGCAGAGAGTGTAGGCCCAGTGGGTTTGGGCACCCAGATGCCCAGTGTGCCAGCACCTTCCACCTGGATGGGCAGAGCTGGGAGCCTGGAGCAGCTGGCCTCATTCTTGCCTCAGGGGTCTTGGCGCCCTCTGCTCCTGGCCACAGGCAAGCCCTCCCCACCACCTGAGGCCTGAACTTGTTCATCTTTACATCAGGGTGATGAGCCCTAGCGGGAAGTGAGACTGCCATCTTTTCAGTAGGGTATGGTCTCCTACCAGCTCACATCTGCCACACCCCGGCTGTGGGCCCCAGCAGTGCCCACTCCTAGTATTCCTGGGCTTTACTGACCTCATAAGCCTGGTCTGAGGCAAGAGAGGGTACAGGGCTCATCCTCACCACTCGCCCTGGTTGCAGGGCCAAGGGCCCAGGGGGAGGGGTGAGCAGGGGCCTTTGTACCCTGGCATGCGGCCAGGCAGAGCACGTGGGATAAGAGAAGAATGCACGACGTGAAGCTAGCCTGAGGGGCAGGCGGTGGGAGTGGGAACTCAAGCCCATCCCTCTCTGACCTGCCTACCTGGCATGGCTCTGAGCCAGGGCCTCCTCGGGGCAGGCTGGGCTCCAGGGTCACCCCTGGCTCCACTGGGATCCTCGGCTGAGCAGACTGATCCAAGAGCTGGGCAGGACTCCTCTCTGTCCTTGCAGTCAGCTGGACAGGGCACCTGGACGGGTCAGAGGCTGCCGCCATCCCCAGGGAACAAGTCAAACAGGAACAGGATGAGTTAACCAGTAACTGCCGGCCACAGACAGCACTGGCCCTGACCAGATGCCACCTTGAGCAGCCGCATGGATGCTGGCAGAGTTCTCAGAAGCCAGCAGGGTGTCTCTTTGAGCCCCTTACATGTGGCCAGAATGGGCACCACCTCATGCAGCCCAGGGCCACAGGGAGGAGCCATCAAGTCTGGGACCACCTCCACCAGCCCTGGGGCCACCATGACGACCCCAGGGTGCAGTGGACATAAACCAGGTGGGACCCTGTCTCCTGAGATGGCAGTTGGCCTCACTCCTGGCTGTCCTCTTCAATGGAGCTGCCACTGCAGGGGGTGCTGCAGTGCCAGAGACACAGCCTGGCCTTGGGGCAGGGGTGTAAGTGATATGCCCTATACCATGGTGGGGGGGGCCCATCTCTGACCACGTCTGGATGCAGCCAGGGGGTGAGTGCCCAGCTCTGACCCATGTCTGGAGACAGCCAGGGGTGGGTGCCCAACTCTGGCCATGTCTGGATACAGCCAGGGGGTTGGTACCCAGCTCTGACCCACATCTGAATACAGCCGGGTGGGGGTGCCCAGTTCTGGCCACGTCTGGATACAGCCAGGGGGGTGCCCAGCTCTGGCCATGTCTGAATGCAGTCAGGGGGTGAGTGCGCAGCTCTGACCCACATCTGTATACAGCTGGTGGGGGGGATGCCCAGCTCTGACCCACGTCTGGATACAGTCAGAAGTGCATATGAGCACAGAGACCTCGAAACACCTCTGGAAACACCTCGGGAACCCTCAGCGTAGCCTCGCCTGCAGTTGTGAGGCTGGAGGGTGAACGGGGACCAGTGGGGATATAGGTCCCGGGTCCTGTGCTCTTTCCCAGCCCGTAGCAGCAGCCACACATACCTCAAGTCTCCCAAAGCTCCTCAGTGAGGTAGCTGCAGGGAGAAGCCCAGAGCCTCTTCCTTGGCAGCCCAGGGCCCTGGGGGCCGCTCCTCACTGGGTACCACTGACTTATCCAACAGGCACTGACTGTCTACTCCTCTCCCTGCTGCAGGGACACAGTGGAAGTGGGGATGTGGGGATCAAGCCTAAGGTTCTGCACCCCAGCTCCCTCAGGATTCCTCCCCTGCTAAGGCCCCAGAGGCGGTAGCAGGGACAGTCCTCTTAGCCTGCCACCTATTCCCTCTGCATGGGTGAAGCACCGTCAGAGGCCCAGGTTTGGCTGTTTGGCAGTTTCCTCCGGAACCAATACGGCGTGGGGTGCACTCCCATGGGGGATGGCAAGGGGGTCCCTGAAGAAGCCCTTGCGGTGGAGGACAGTCCAAGGAAAGTCTTTGACCCAGGGGAACCACCCACTGAGGGTCCTTAAAACACACACTTCCCAGGCCACCAACTCCTCACAGCAAGCGCAGGAGGACACACCCCCAGCCCAGCAGAACCCCCAGCATCTCCTGCAGTGCCTCCATGACTGCCCCAAGCTCAGGCCTCAAAATCCTCCCTCCAAAAGCAGCCTCAGAGCCTTCTGGGAGTCAAGGGCAGACTGCCAGGATATGAGCACAGCAAGAAAGTAGGTGCCCTCCCCTGCACCCTCTCCCCTGCCCACCTTCCCCTGCACCCTCTCCTCTGCCTGCCTCCCCCCTGCACCTTCTCTCCTGCCCACCTTTCCCTGTATCCTCTCCTCTGCCTACCCTCCCCTGCACCCTCTCCTCTGCCGACCTTCCCCTACACCTTCTCCCCTCCCCACCTTTCCCTGCCCCCCCCCCCCTGCCCACCCTCCCCCTCCCCCCCCCCCCCCCACCTTCCCTTCCCCCCCCCACCTTCCCCTGCACCCTCTCCTCTGCCTCCCCTCCCCTGCACACGTCACATACACACAGCCCTCTGCCCAAGCACACCTGCACTGAGCTTCAGTCTCAGCCCGTGTGCACGCTTGCACCTCCTACACAGCACACTTCCTACCACGCACACCTCCCATGACCACTGCACACAGCTTAGGCTGCAGACCCCTCACACACCTTCTGAGTACATACAACACCCATTGCAATGCTTGTCACAGAGCCCAGGACCACAAGCACCCCACAGCATACACACTGCACCTCACACCCACCCTTGGCCGCTGATGCCACACTCACAGCCTCCTGCTCTCCCTCACTCTCTCTCACACACACACACACACATGCATGCATGGGTCCTGTGCGCCGCGGGCCTCCTCTCAGCCAGGCCCCGACACAGGCTCACTCAGAGCAGCAGGGAAGGTACAGAGTCACCTGGTTCCTGTTCTTTCCTCCGGGGGGCAAATGTTGGTCATTGATGTGCCTTTGGGAGCAAACTCTCCCCTCCACTGGGTCCCAGGGAGTGTCCACAGCACCAAGGCTGCTCTGGGTGCCTCACCAAGCACGGTGGGGACCTGGCTTGTGTTTATGTGTATTTTAATCAGAACTTTCCTTGTAGCTTCCTGGCCTTGCAGTCACATCCTCTCCTAAACCTAAACCCCACCCAGGCACCCACCCCTTCCCTAGGCGGGAGGGAGGACGGGCAGTTGGTGGTTCTCACCCCGCCTGCCCCAGCTCTTCCTGTAGCTCTGAGTCAAGCGGCTCCTTCCTCTGGGGCCCGCCCCAACCCACCCAGGCACGGCACTTTCCTCTGTGCTGTGTGTGTGTGTGTGTCTGTGTGTTGTGTGTGTTTGTGTGTGGTGTGTGTGTGTTGTGTGTGTGGGGGTGTGTGTGTGTGTGTGGTGTGTGTGTATGTGTTGTGGGGTGGGGGGGTGCCCAAAGGGGCAAGTTCCAGGGGTAATGGGTGGGGGGTCTTCCAGCCAGAAGACCCCAGCCAGGGCCATTCTGCGCACACACAAGGAGGACTGGGGACCATGCAGCAAGCCTCCCAGACGCCACTAGGACTCACACTCAGGAGCCAAGGGGCCAGCCGGTTTGCTCTCCGGTGTGTCTCTGACCTCTGACCCCGGGGAACAGGGGCCTTCAGAAACTCCCAGTCAACAATGGGGCTTTGGCAGAGCTCTTCAGCCCTCTCCCGGTCCCTCTTCCAGGCATGGCCCCCCCATGGGTGAGCAGTTGCAAGGGGCTATGGCATCTTGCGGACCTTCCCTTCAGGCTGGGGTGGGAGGGCAGCGCCCCCTTTCCCAGATAAGGAGCAAACACAGGTGGCTGAGGATCCTGGCTCAAAGCAGGTGAGGGGCAGACGGCATCTCCTGTTGTCACCACACTGACACCCCCCAGGTTGACCTGGGACTCGGGACCCAGTGACCAGTGGCTCGTACTGCCCACAGAATTAGACAAGGGTCTCCTTTGGCCCCTGGCCCTGCCCTCAGCCACATGGGGGCAGGGCTTCATCATGAAGGGGCTGCCCTCCAGCCTCCTGGCCCTGGCTAAGCAGCCTCACAGCAGTAGGCTTTCTCCACCTACTTACCTGACTGAGTCCCAGCCCTGCTAGGACCCTCCTGTGTCAGGGCACTCAGCCTTGGGTGATGGTGGGCCTTGGGCTCAGGATCGTAAAGAGCTGGACGGGACAGCATCCCTTCCCCCACAGAGCCTGGTACCAGCCCCTCCTTGAAGTGGGCCCTTGGAAGCCCCTCAAGAAGATTCTCCCCACACTGCAGGTCAGGAAGCAGGCACAGCAGAGCCCAGGGCACCCCCGCAGGAAGTGGGAGCAGGGCCTCCAGCATAGGCCTCAGGGTCAGCCGCCAACTCTGAAGCCCAGGCTGGGTGGCTGCTCTGTGCACCCGGTCTCCGCGTCACCATCTCTCAGGGTTGGCTTGAGGTGATTTGGCACCTCCTCCTTCCCTCTCTCTGCTAAAGTCCTCCACTCCCGAGCCCCCAAGTCCACCGTCCAGGGTGAGCATGAAAACCCACAAAGTCTCCGAACCTCGCCCGCACAGCTCTTTCGAGGCGCCCAGAATCTCAGTCCAAGCCTGGCCCCGGTCGCCTCGCACTGCCCACCGCACTCTGCTGGGCACTCTGAGGTCCTTAGAAAGCGCCAGCTCCTCCCGCCCTCAGACCCAGCCAGCGCCCTCGGTGCGCGGCCGCCCCTGCCCGGTGGATTCGGTGCTCAGCACCCAGCAGCCTGCGGGCGACTCCCGCTCAGCTCGGACGCGCCGCCCCTCCGCTCCCCGCGCGCGCTGGGCCCCCCGCGCCGGTCCTGAAGCAGGAACGTGGGCAACAGGCCGAGGGGCTCCGTTTCGGTCCCCTACCTCGTGCCCACATGCGCCCTGGGTACCCTCCAGGTGCGGAGGGCGGAGGACAGGGAAGCGCGTGGGGGGCGGGCATGGGGGTGCGGATCGGGGCGCTCGGCCCGGGCAGAGGCGCGCGGATGGCGGAAGCTCCACCCGGCGCCCGGCGAGCTCGGGCCCCAGCCTGACTCTTGGTCCGCCCTCGGCGACTCAGGAAGCCTCGAGCTGGGATCCAGGCTTGGGGGACCGAGGTGGGATCCCTGCGAGCCTCGGCGCTCCTCGCCACGCTCTGTTCTGCGCCGAGGGTCACCAAAAAGCCAATGACCACGTCCGGCAGAGAAAAGGTCGGCCCCCGCCCCCTTCGCCCACTTTCCTCCCTTCCCCCAGGCCTGGAAAGGGCAGGACGCGGGCGAGCTCGGGCTTCCGGGCGACGCGGGAACCTCCAGGGCCCCGAGCCACTTCCTGAGAGACCGCGCCCAGGGCCCAGCGGCCCCCGGGCCCCCCCCCCCCCCGATTCCAGGCCTGCAGCGGCTCTGGGAGGACAGCGACCTCCACTCACCTTCGCGGGTCTGATCGCGACCGTCACTCACTTGCTGCCAGGACCTGGGGCTCACGCGGGGCGGGGGCGGGGGCAGCTCACCTGAGCCAGGTGCGCAGCGGCAGCAGCCCCGGCGGCGGCAGCAGGTGCGGCCCCGCCCCCCAGTCAGGGCGGGGGCGGACCCCAGCGTCCCGCTCTGCGCCCGAGGCTGGCGCTGGAGGCTGCGCTGCTGCCCGGGAGCCGCTGCCAGCGGCCAAACCAGCCCAGCCAGCCTGCAGAGCCCCGGAGCCCCAGAGCCTTGGGGACTCTTTGGAGCGTCCACCGCCCTCAGGGTTCTGCGCGCCCGCCCCTACCTCTTCCCTTTCCTCCAGGAAGCCTGTCTTGACCCCCACTACACCCCCAAGTGACCCCGATGTCTTCTCTTGCTACTCTCAACACCCCAGGTGCAGGGAGGAGAGGACTCCCATAGGCGCCCCTCCCTTGGAAGCCCATGGAAAACCGGAGAAGGGACAGGCGGCCTGCGGTGGCCTCACCTGGTTCCAAACCTTCCACACTCTGGGTCTCAGTTTCCCATCTAGCCCTGAGGGCAGATATAATCCACTGGGGACTCAGCCAGGCCAGGAAAGCAAGACAGACAGGTTTAATTTTATTACAGAAACTGCTGCTGGCTGAAGGGAACAGGCCAGCGAGGTGGGCTCAGGCTACCCCCAACAGCCAGGATGGGGGCATGGCCGGATCTGGCGCCCAGAAGTCAGAGGGAGGCCCAGGAAACTTGCGCCAGTTCTCCTGCCTTGTGGCTGCCTGAGGAGCCCCCACTCCCACTTCCGTGGGTGCCCAGGGTCACCCAGAGTTCAAGTCAGGTCTGTGCCAAGCCTGAGAGCCCCCACAAAGACGAGCAGGCGGAACAGGCCGGCGGCGCCCAGATGCCCTGAACGTACAGGGGACTCCTGCGGCCCCCCATGGGCATGGCCTTTTTACTCCCACCAACACGCATAGCGGTGGGCTGGTGGGAGGTGCTGGTGGTGGCACCGTTTCAGCTCCTGATGGCCTGAGACGGACTCTGGCCCTACACATCTGTGCTCCTGGCACTGAAGATGGAGGCTGGGGTGGGATGGGCGGGCATCGGGGGCCGAGAGCCTGCCCCCACCTCGCCCAGCCTCTGCCTTCCATGCCACATCTTCTCACGCAGCCTCTGGTACTTCACCTCCAGAACCTTGTTCTTCACTGACTGAGGGACGTCGGGCACGAACCAGGCGGCAATGAGCTTGATGCACAAAGCCACATGCTAGGGGCAGCACAGGAGAGGTCCAGCAGGATCAGGGCCAGCAGGCATTTGGGGGTTCCGGGCCGGGGAGGAGGGCTGGAGAGAGAACTGCCCAAACCCACTCCAAGGCTTCTCCCGGTTCTGGCTCACCTCAAAGAGGATGACGAAGGCCAGGCGGATGGCCAGGAGGAACCAGAACTGCTCGGAGAAGTTGTAATCGGGGGGATTGCGGTAGTCCCTGTATCTAGGGTAAGGAAGTACCTGAGGTCAGGGGTCAGGAGTTCAGAGGGCATTCTTGGGGGATGGGGAGTTCCAAACCTGCACAGAGTCACGTTTTCTGAGCCCTCAATCCTATCGGGGTCCTGGAAGTCCTTGGTGTGGAAGACGGACAGGCTGTGGTTGACGTAGCCCTTGAGGCAGCTGGGGAGAGGGGAGAAGAGTGTGGGGTGGGGTGTCTTCCAGGGCGGCCCCTTCAGGCCCCGGGGTGCTTCTAGCTTGTGTAATGGAGCAAACAGTGAGGTGGGGGCCACACCACAGACTGCCTCCAGTGGGACGGGGCTCCCAGGCCAAGCACATCTTCACATCCAGGGGCTTGGGGGTGCTGTGGGGACTCTGGACATCACCAGCCACTTTCCCTGCCAGGGACTGACCCTGGGGACCCAGTCTGGTTTGGTGGTTCCTCCAGGTCAGAGAGCTGGATAAATCAGAAGAGGACACGCAGAACCTCACATCGGGAGGGAGCTGTTCTGGACACACAGAACCTCATATCGGGAGGGAGCCATTCTGGCAGGGCCTGCTCAGGAGGCAGTCAGGTCTGGGAACTTCACCCCCAACTGCAGTCCTGGCCAGTTATCCCTGACCTCCAGCGCAGGGCCTGCAGTCAGTGGGCACAGGGCAGGGGCCACCCCCAGGCCCCAGCCTCATTAAAGCCCCAGCGGGTATTGACAGATGCAGCCATTCCCAGGAGAGACAGTCTGGGTTTCCCCAGGGCTTGGCTGTCGTGGGGCCAGTTTCTCCTCGGGGTGTCCAGACACTGTGAGGCCTTACTCGACGGTAGAGTTGGCTTCTTTCAGGCATGGGCTGTAGCGGTACTTGTAGACCACTCGGGGGATGAACTCAGATGTGAAGGCAATGATCATCCCGTTGGCAATGACCGCCAGCACACCAATGGTCTCCAGCACCTGCAGCCAGGTCCCTGCACCAGAGCAGTGGACAAGCAGTCTGCCTTGTCTCCCTCGGCTGGTTCTGCCCCCCACCCCCGGCCAACGAGGGGCCTGCCATGTCTCTGTGCATGGCGTCCCATTGCAGCCCTAGGGCCACAGTATTCATGAGGAAGTCCCCAGCCATGGCAGAGCATGGCCTCAGCACTCCTGCATCCCTCACCCTGATGTGGACAGGGAGGGACCCAGGACCCTCATCCCTCCATCTTCCTGAACTTCTCCCCCAAGCCACTACCTCGTGGGTTCCCACCCCGGGGTAAGACCTTGTAACCTGGGCCCCAAGACTGGGGGCCTCCCTAACACCTCTCTCCCTTTCCCCACATCCAGCGCCCCAGCCCCTGTGGCTCCCCTGCTGCCTGTCCGTCTCAGCGTGGCCAGTCTTGGGACAGAGGCCGGCTGCTCTGTTCCTGCCCCAGCCACTGGCAGAACCTGGGTCCCACTTGGGGACGTCAAGCCCCTCCGTGAGATCCTGAAGGTTTGTGGGAGGGGCCTACAAGGCGCCCCGCCCCGCCCACTCCGGGACCCTCCCACCCAGGCTCAACCTGCATCTGAGGCCCAGGCCCTGGGAGGAGGGCTGGGGGCTGTCTGCGGAGGGAGATCACAGAGATTATTTCCAGCTGAGCCGGCGTGGCCAGCGGGAAGCCCACAGGCCTGAGGCCGCCCGGTTCCCACCCATCCTGCACCCGCGGGGCCTGACCGATGTCCTTGGCCTTGCGCGGCACCAGGCGCCGCTGCAGCCAGACCATCTTGATGGCGTCGAGGCGGATCTGCACGAGGTTGCTGAAGAGCGCGAGCAGCGGCGCCAGCGGGAAGGCGGCCACGAAGATGGTGGTGAAGCCGTACTGGATCACTGCGGGGTGGGGGTCAGGCTCGCCGGCGCCCCGCGCTCATGGCCGTGGACCCCCGCCCCGCGTTAGTCTCCGCGAACCCCCGCCCCGCAGCGCCCACGCACTCATCTCCATGAACTCGTCGAACAGGCTGAAGACGTTGACAGGGTTCAGAAGGTAGTTGCGCCTCCAGTCCCTGAGCTCGGGGTCCCGGGGCAGGTGCCGGGCCTCGGAGGCCCGCAGAGAGCGGAACTTGTGGGTCACCCACCTGCGGGGAGAGCTGCGTGGCGGGGAGGGCGCAGGGGCGGAGGGGCCTGGGGCTCCCGGGGCTGGGCGGGGTCGGCACTCACGGGACCAGGTACTCCCCGCAGTTGCTGAGTGTCTGCTTCAAGCCCATGATGATGGCCATCTGCACGAACAGGTCCATCATGCAGCCGCTGGCGTGGCACTGCGGGGCCAGAGAGGAGGGGTCAGGGAGGGGTCCTGGGGGAGGGTCGGGGGGGCAGGTCCACCATGCAGGGGCTGACGTGGGACTGTGGGGCCAGACGGGGGAGGGGATCAGGGAGGGGTCCTGGGGGACGGTCAGGGGAGCAGTGGCTCAGGGACAGGGCCTGAAGCCTGGGGGTGACTGACCTCTTCCAGCTTCCACAAGCCTGCCAGGCGCGTGGACTTCCCGGGGTGGCCGTTGATCCTGGGGGGGGAAGGGGAGGTCTGGGGCACTGCAGGCCTGCCTCTGACAGGGTGGGTGCAGCAGGACAGAAGCAGGGAGGAAGGAACAGGCAGGGCAGGCCCTGCAGGTGAGCGGGGCACAAGTGCTCACATCCAGGCGAACCACACCCACACGTGGACGAGCACACACACACACACAAAGGAGGCCACAGGCTCCCAAACTGCACCTGCACGTGGGCACGCACACACACACACACACACACACACAGAGGAGGCCACAGGCTCCCAAACTGCACCTGCATGTGGGCACGCACACACACACACACACACACACAGGCGAGGCCACAGGCTCCCAGACGAACCGCACCCGCATGTAGGCGCGCACGCGCACACACACACACAGGCGAGGCCACAGGCTCTGACACGTGCTCCAGACAGTATCTGTTACAGGTGGCCTCAGTTTCTCCCCATGGAAATGGCACATTGGGTTGTTTTGTGTTTAAAATCACTTGCTTTCCATAATATGAGAAATATATGAACTATCTCAAACCAAAAGTCAGGCTCATGGTCAGTGGTGAAATCCGAAAGCATTCCTATTGTAGCTCACGACACCTGGTATTTAACACGGTTCTGGAATTCCTTGCAAATCAGCAAGAGAAAGATAAAGTATAAATAGTATACATTTGCAAAGGAAATAATGTCTCTTTTTAGAAAACATGATTATATACCTGGAAAATCAAAATAGAACAACTGAAAGCCTGGGTGGATACATCAACTGGGTGCTCAAGTGGATACAAAGTGAGCATCCAGCAGAACTGGCTTGTCTGTGTGGGAAAAAGCTGCAGGGAAATGTGGCATGAGAAAGCATCAGTCGCCCGCAGACACCAGCACAAGTTATACCATAATGAGACTGAAACTCACAAGGCATCTGTGGTGCCTAAAGGAAGAAAACTCTAAAACTACTAAGGAGCATGAAAGACTTGCGTGGAGAACCTTGTTCTTCCATAAGAAAACGCAGGATGTATTTGTAATCAGAGTGAGGGGCTGCAAAGACGTCCACGTGCTCATTCTTGGAGCCTGTGACCACGTTCTTACCTGGCAAAGGAATTTTATCTCACACAGCAGATGGTATTAAGGCTGCGAATCAGCTGGCTTTAAGATGGGGAGATTATCTCGGGTTATCTGGTTTTCCTGGTGTAATCACAAGGGTCCCTCCATGGGGACAGGGAGCAGCTGGGAGCTGGCCTGACTCAGAAGGACTCAGGACCCAGAAGGACTCAGGACCCAGAAGGACTCAGGACCCAGGAGGACTCAGGACCCAGGAGGACTCAGGACCCGCGCCCGGCCACCAGTATTTTTTTAAAGGCACATTTAAAAAATGAAAAGACTTTGCCCGTTGGCTCAGGATGGAACATTTCGCACACTGTGGGTGACTTTGTTGCTGACATGGCCTTTCTGGAGGCCTCTTTAGCAGGATCTATGTTCATGTAAACGCACACTCCCAAGTCACAATTAAACTGGCGACTGCAGGCACGGAGGCTCACATCTGTCATCTCCGCACGTGGGGAGGCCGAGGCAGGAGGATTGCTTGAACCCAGGAGTTTGAGACCAGCCTGGGCAACATGACAAAACCCCGTCTCTACAAAAAATAAAAAAAAATTAGCCAGGCATGGTGGCACATGCCTGTAGTCCCAGCTATTCAGGAGGCTGAGGCAGAGGGATCGCTTGAACCAGGAGTTTGAGGCTGTAGTGAGCCATGATTGTACCACGGTACTCCAGCCTCGGGCAATGGATCAAGATACTGTCTCGAAAAGTAAATAAATAAAATAAAATGACAGGCTGCTGACACCCACTATCAGGTATCACCTTATAGGTAGAAGGGAATTGGAGAGGCCTTCAGTCCACTCAAGACATCAGGCTTTCAGGGGAGACACTCAGGAAGCAATCCAGCCCTGCCAGGAGCCCCAGGAAGCCTCAGGACTTGGTACCCTGGTGGCTTGGGGGCACTGATTCAGAGAATGCAGCCCCAGCTGGAAGGTCCCTGGGCCTCCTACCTGACCACAAAGCCCCCTCAGGAGGACTAGAAGCTCACTAGGGGTTTGAACAACCAAGCACTCAGCACACAGGGTTGGACCAACTGACACTGAGGCCCCACAGTGTCCTCCCCAACCCCAGCCCCAGGCCCAGCACATAGACAGCGTCCTTCCACCTGCAGACAGGAGACCAGGGTTCGCCCCCAGGAACTTCCAGAGTGAGAGGTCCACCAGGAGATACACGGCCCACAGCAAGCCATGGTGCACGCCTTTCCCAAGACGGATGGAGGTCAAGAACCAACATCTACAGGGCCAGGCGCGGTGGCTCACACCTGTCATCCCAGCACTTAGGGAGGCCAAGGCAGTGGGTCACCTGAGGTCAGGAGCTCAAGACCAGCCTGGCCAACACGGTGAAACTCCATCTCTACAAAAAATACAAAAATTAGCCAGACGTGGTGGTGGGCGCCTGTGGTCCCAGCTACTCGGGAGGCTGAGGCAGGAAGCAGAGGTTGCAGTGAGCCAAGATCGCGCCACTGCACTCCAGCCTGGGTGACAGAGTGAGAGTGAGATTCCATCTCAAAAAAAAAAAAAAAAAAAAGTAAAGCTGCAGCCAGCATCCCTCTCACCTCACCTTCCTAATTAGTGAAATGGGCCTTTCTGGCTCCATCAATCAATATGCACCTTTTTTTGGCCAGGTGCAGTGGCTCACACCTGAAATCCTAATACTGAGACTGAGGTGGGAGGATTGCTTGAGCCCAGGAATTCCAGACCAGCCTGGGTAACACGGTGAGACCCCATTTCCACAAAAATTATTAAAATTAGCTGGGTGTGGTGGTGCACGCCTGTAATCCCAGCTCCTCATGAGACCCAGGAGGTCAAGACTACAATACAGTGAGCCAACATTGAGCCACTGGACACCAGCCTGGCGGCAGCGAGACCCTGTCTCTCTCATGTATATGAGGATGTGTGGACAGGCAGACCCAGGAAGACACCGAGTGCATTTTCAGCATTAAGAGCAGGTGCCATTATTCCCAGGACAAAGCCATTTCTACCAGTGCTGTCACGTGCCTGCAAATGCATGAAGAAGCCTGGGAGGCCACCAGACTGTCTTGATGCCACCTCAGGGCCTGGAATTTACGAGCTGGGCTGACTGCAGGCTTCGTTCACGTGTCTCTAGGTTGGATTTCCACTTGCTCTCAGCAGAAATTATTTTTAAAATTAAAAGAATGGATATTGCCACTTTAAAGGCAGTGGAACAAGCCCTCGTGAGTTGGGTTGGAGGCAGCCTGGCGCCGGCCCTACCTGCCCAGGATGAAGGCGATGTAGATGAGAGATGAGAAATGGGTGAAGAACTGCAGCGTGAAGAAGCGGATGGTGAACGTGCTCTCTCGCTCCGAGAGGGTCCTGGGCATCTCTGGAACGGAACGGGCCCTCACCTCTCTCCCTGCTCATGGGAGAGGCCCTGGGGCAGCAGGAAGGGCCCCCTCCCCTGCTCTCTGACCACAGCTCCAAGGCCCAGCCCTGAGTCCTCCCGCCGGGTCCCCCAAGAGGGCCTGGGGTCGTCTTCTCACCGAAGTCACAAAGCTTCAGGGCCACGTACTTGTTGATCTGCGGAGGAGGGCACCGAATGGGCTCACTGGGGCCACAGCAGACCCCCCAGCTCAGGCCTGCCCCGCTCCCGGCCCCACCTTGGTCATGATGATGATGGTCACATAGTGCACCAGGGCTCCGGTCACCACCACTGCCGTGGTCACCTGATCCTCCAGGAAGGGCAGGGCCGAGCTGCTGAAGAGTGCAGAGGCCAGGACGCGGTAGACCACCAGGATGTGGGCCATGCCGATCATGAGGCAGATCTGCGGGACGGCTGTGGTGGGCGGGGGCCAGGGCAGGTGCGCAGCCCGGGTCTCCATCCAGCCCCACCGCGGTGTCCCCCGAGTACCATGATCAGGGACAGGATGAGGATGACAGTGCTGCGCAGGTAGGAGTGCTGGTATGGCTGGGGCTTGTAGTCAGGGCAGTTAATGAGCTGAAGTGCCATTTCCTCCTGGGGACAGCACCAGGCAAGCCTCAGACACGGGACACGCCTCACAGGGGGACAGACGGGACACACGCCCCACACGTGGAGAGACGGACACAGGGACATGCCTCACAGGGGGACAGATGGGACATACGCCCCACACATGGGGACACAGGCACAGGGACACACCTCACAGGTGGACAGACGGGACACACGCTCCACACGTGGAGAGACAGACATGGGACACGCCTCACAGGTGGACAGACACGGGACATACGCCCCACACATGGGAAGACAGACACGGAACACACGCCTCAGACACGACAGGCATATGTGGGCTGTGCAGGGTACCGGGCGCCCACAGCCTGTGCCCAGGTCCGCCTCAGCTGTGCTGCCAGCTCCACCTCACCTGGTCTTCGTCCCACACGTACAGGTCCCAGTGCAGGACCACGCGGGCACGCTGCCGCTTCCAGATCTCCAGGAACACCGTGGCTGCGGCGGGGGCAAGGAGGGGCATCACTGCGCTACACCGGGTGGACCTCGGAGCTCAGGCTGGCACTTCCCCCGGCCCCGCAGAGACGTCCCTGCAGCAACTCACCCCAGAGAGCCATGAAGATGGCGAACACCACCGTGCCGTCATTGTCAAAAAGGTGGGTGAGCTGGGGGGGTGATGGGTGGGCCGGAGAGGAGACGGGTAAGCTGGGGAGGTGGCGGGTGAGCCGGGGAGGGGCGTGGGTGAGCCGGGGAGAGGGGCGGGTGAGCCCGGGAGGGGGGTGGGTGGGCTGGGGCTGGGCCTCCCTGTCAGCCCTGTGGGGAAACTGAGCAGCTCTGCAGGGCTCCAGGCCTTGGCCTCCCCACCTCCGGGTGGGTGCACTGTGCCCATCTTCCGCAGGCCCTGGGGTGGACCCAGAGGTGACAAACCTTGGCGAAAGTGCAGGTTTCCGAGAGCCGCTGGTACCTGCGGCTATGGTCGCCGAGGGGACACATGAGGATGTCGTGGGCCTCACAGATCTCCTTGCTGAAGGGGCGGGGATGAGGCTGGGGCCAGCTCCTCCTGGCAGCAGGGCCCACCCCGGACCCCCACGCCCGGCCACTGCTGCAGCCCACCTGATCTGGCTGGCCTCAAACAGCGAGAATCCGCTCAGAAAGACCAAGAGGCCTGTCAGGGCGGCCGGCACCAGCATGTAGGTGTACCAGCCCAGCCAGGCGAAGTACAGGGCCACCTTTTCCCCAAAGTAGTTCCTGCAGGCAGCAGCGGTCAAGGCCCGCCCTGCTGGGCACGTGGCTGTAAGGGGGCGCTGGTGGAGGGATGGGGTGGGGGGAGGTGGCGGTGGGGGAGGGACGGGGTAGGGGAGGGGGCGCTGGGGGAGGGACAGGGGTGGGGGAGGCGGGTCTCTCCTGTGGTGGCATCAGTGAGTCTGAATGAGGAGCACATCTGTGGGCACGGGGACATCTGTGGGGGTGTGGGCAGTGTGGGCGCATCTTCTGGGTGGTGTGTGGGGGCATCTACAGGGGTGAGGGCAGCCGTGGTGGTGTGGAGGCATCCACAGGGGTGGCAACTTCCGGGTGGTGTGTGTGGGTTAGTCTGCGGGGGTGTGGGGGCTCCCGTGGGTATCTGGGGGCGTCCGTGGGGTTCCTGTGATCTCTTTGGGCAGCGTTACCTGATCTCATCAATGGGCTGCTTGCGGAACATGTGTCTCCAGCCTGCCCACGTCTTCTTCAGGTGTCCCTCCCCCTGGCTCGGGTGACAGGGAGTGAGAGCCGCCATCCCAGGGTCCCACCCCGAGGCCCTCTCCCGGCTGCCCATTCCTCACCTTGTGCAGGGGGAACCTGGCCTCGAAGACCCCGTCCTTCACCAGATCCTCGAAGGTCTCTGTGGGTCACAGGGACTCAGGAGTCAGGGGCAGTGAGGTGCTGGGAGGAGGCCGCCCACGGCGCCCGGTCGGTGCCCCAGCCCTGCCCTCACCGCCAGCCGAGGTCTTGGTCTTCATGACAACGAAGTTCACGATTCGGATTCTGAGATTCAGAAGCCAGAGCAGGGTGGGTGCGTGTGACCACGGTGGACCCTGCCTCCAGGTCTCGACCTGCCCTCTGGTCTGGCCAGGCCCAGGCCCCTCCCTGTCCTGGTGGAGCCCCCAGCCTGCCAGCCCTGACCGGAACTCAGAATCCACAACCCACCCAGGAGCTCCCCCCGCACCCTCCTTAAAGTGTTCCCGGGGCCTGACCTGCCCCATGGCGTCCAGGATGAGGCTGGGCTGGGGGCTTCCTCTCCTCCCAGCCTGTCCCTCCCAGAATCCCAGACCACAGCCTCCACCTCCAACCACACCTCCCACCTGCAGGCCCCTTGTGTCCAGAGCACACCCCAGCCTTTATCCGCACACACCCTCCTTATACCCTGGGAGCTGTTCTGTTCTGTCTGTGCAGAGACTGGGGCTCAGGAAGGGGAATGTCCCGAGGCCACACAGCCACGAAGCAGCACAACCAGGTGTCCGACGGCAGAGCCGGGCTCCAAGCCTCCCCCTGCGCCTAGAGACATGGCTCCTGGACCCCAGGGCACCCCAGGGCACGCGCCCCCTCAAGCCACCTCCCCTCCTTTGATGCCCCCTCACGACCCCCCAAGACCCACAGCTCTCTGTTCACGGATGTTCACGGATGCCCTCCACTGCCTCGTGACCACTGCCAGGAGTGTCCTTGGCCGGTCCACAAAGCAGGCTCTGGCTGAGCCCTGCAGGGCCTGTACAGGGCTGGGCAGGTGATGGGGGCATGGAGGGCCAGGCTTGGAGGCTCCCTCCTGGGCTGGAGGACTGGGGAGAAGCAGGGCCTGAGGGAATGAGCAGGCTGTCCCTGCCGGGCCTCTGGGTCTGTGCCTGGGAGGCCAGGGACAGTGTCCAGGAAGGGGCATCAGACCTGGAGAGGAGGGGTCTTCAAGAGACACTGGCCTTGGTCCAGGAGGGGCCATTGGGCCTCTGCAAATCCCGCCCACCCCCTACGGCTGGCTCTGACTCTGTCCCCAGGAACGCAGGCAGCCACACGGGGCCCTCAGAACGCTCTGAGAGGTGAGAACCACCATGATCCTTTATTGGGATGGGGAAGCTGAGGCTCACACAGCCGGTGGTTCTCACACCTGTGGCCCCTGCCCTGAGACCACGCGGCTGTCCTGCCTTGGCGATGCCCGGAGCCTGGCACTGTCTCCTGCCCAGTCTGGACCAAGCACATGGGTGGCAAGGGGTCCTCCTGGCCACGGCTCTGGGTGCAACCTCTCACCTCGTGGCGACCGGGACGGGGGTCGGCGCAGCCAGCTCGGCGTGGGGGGTCGGCCCCTCGGGCTCCAGGAGGAGAGTGCGGTACAGGTCGAAGATGCTGTTGTCAGCACGGATCCCAAAGAACACCAGTTTCTGGTCCTGTATCCTCTGGGGGTAGGGGGCACACGGGACCCTCTATTCCACCTCCAAACCTTCCCTACCTCTGCAGCCCTGGCCCAGAGCCACGGAGCATCCTCGCTTCTCATGCCCCTGCTTCTCCCCAATCCTCCAGCCCAGGAGACAGCCTCCAAGCCTGGCCCTCTGTGCTCCCGTGACCAGCCCCACGCCCCGTGCCCCTCGCTGGGCACCAGCCCACCTTGATGTGGAAGCTCTTTCTCCTGAGCTCCTGAAGGAACTGCTGCTGCTGCACCTGCCGGGGGTCTCTCTGGGTGTGATGATGGGCCACGAGGACACAGTCCCACTGCTCAGAGGCCTCGGCCTGCAGGGAGGAGTCACCGGGCCAGGTGCAGGTGAAGGGGCAGGACAGGGCCAGGCGGGGCCCGGGAGGGTCCCACGGACACCCACCTCACAGGTGCCTATGTCCATCAGCGGAAAGCTATCCCCTTCAGGCTCCACCAGGATCCGGAGGCTCTCTTTGCCCTGGAGGTTTGGGGGCAGAGAAAGGGATAGGAGGATGTGATTGGGGGCAAGATGCCCCTCATTGGCGGGTCCCTGTGTCAGACCACGTAGTCACACACTGTCGTTCCCCACAGCGAGAACAGCAAAGAGTCCCGAGGAGATGGCTGTAGGCGGGTGACAGGCCAGAGGGCCAGGACCTGCTGCAAACAACCGACAAGACTGTGGAGACGGAAGCACGTGAGGGTTCCTGCAAATGTAAAAGGGGAGATGCAGCCCACAGAGGCCGGCGGGACTGTACGGAAGAGGAGCATGGTGAGCAGCCGACAAGGGAGGCGTCGGGAACCCCGGAACAGCCAGGGAAACGCAGGTCAGAGGACCAGGAGACGCCGATGCGCGGGAGAAGCCACAGGCACCCCTGCGCACTCCCGGTGCTGTGCGTATCAGAGCACGGGTTTGGAAACCTGTTGGACTGTGTTTAAAATCGAACACTCCCAGCCCCTGGCCCAGCCCGTCCACCCTTGGAGGTGCAGACACGGGCACTCACAGCGGCCCCGTTTCACACGAGGTTCCGGGGGCTGGGCAGACGGATGGACACCATGCCATCCTCACACAGGGAGGGTCCTGCAGCAGGCGAGGTGAGTGCCTGCAGGGCACAGTGCACGGGGCTCCCGCGGGGTGACTGCCACAGGCACATCCCAGCAGACACAGGGACACGAGAGTCTGGGGCCAGAACCTTCCGGAGGAGGGGAATTTGCAGGGCCTCAGAGCGTCCCCCTGATATTTGTTAATTACTGAGGCAGTCTCCATGCTGTCTCTGGCTGCATCACACCCGGTTCCTGCACCTGAGTCCTTCCCCTCTCCCAGCTGCATCCTCGCCAAGCTCAAGACCTGCCTCCTCCAGAAAGTCTCACTTGACTGCTTGAGCCTGTTGGCCCTTGAGGGCTGCCAGGTAAAATAGAGGCCACCCAGTCACGCTTGATTTCCAGATAAACAACAGAAGGATATAGTATAGATAGGGTAGGGTCGGGTCGGGTAGGATAGGATAGGATAGGATAGATGCCCCAGTGATTGCATGGGATACACCTACACTAAAAATGTTGTTTATCTGACATTCAGCTTGACTGGGTGTCTGTTTCTTTTTTTTTTTTTTTTTCTGCTTTTCCTTTTTTTTTTTTTTTTTTTGAGACCGAGTTTTCCTCTTGTTGCCCAGGCTGGAGTGCAGTGGTATGATCTCAGCTTACCGCAACCTCTGCCTCCCGGGTTCAAGCGATTCTCCTGCTTCAACCTCCCGAGTAGCTGGGATTACAGGTACCCACCACTGCACCTGGCTAATTTTGTATTTTTAGTAGAGACAGTTTCTCCATGTTGGCCAGGCTGGTCTCGAACTTCCGACCCCAGGTGATCCACCCACCTTGGCCTCCCAATGTGCTGGGATTACAGGCATGAGCCACCGCGCCCGGCACTGTTTCTTATTTTGTTTCGCTAAGTCTGTAACCCTAGTCAAGGTCTGCCCTCCAGCCCCCACCCCACACACGCACACCAGGAGCTACTGGTTCTGGGACAGGTCTCCCCATTGTCTCTACCATCTCAACCACAGAAGCCAGGAAATGCATCCAACCAACCCCAGAATGGGAGGCTCTCAGGCAGGGGATTGGTCCACAGCTAGTATCAGTCCTCGGCCAGTCAGGAACTGGGCCGCAGAGCAGGAGATGAGCAGGGGGTGAGCAGGGGGTGAGCAGGGGGTGAACGTTCCCGTTCCCGCCTGGGCTCCTCCTCCCGTCAAATCACTGGCAGCATCAGACTCTCTGCTGTGAGCTGCACATGCAGGGATCTCAGCTGCTCCTTATGAGGATCCAGTGCCTGATGATCTGAGGTGAGCCAGTTTCATCCTAAAACCATCCCACCACACCCACAGCTGCGGAAAAACTGTCTTCTCTGAAACCGGTCCCTGGTGCCGAAAAGTTTGGGGAGTGCTGCTCTGAGGCCTCCGACGCCCCGGTCACGGGGAGACGGGCTCCGCAGACACCATCTCAGCGCCCAGCGCCACACTGCAGCCTCCCTGGGTAGGGAGGTTCTTGCCCCAGTTGGCCCACGGGGCTCACCTGGCCCTTCTGCCCCGTCCTGGACCAGCAGTTCTTCCTGCCTCAATCAACCCTCCCTCTGACTTCCTGCCTGGCCTTCCCAACAGCCCACGGACAGATGCCTGCACTCAGGTGTGGCATGCCACACTGAAACTTCTCCCCCGTCCTGGGTCAGAGGAGAAACCTCCATCCTCGGACAGATATGCAGGGAAGGGCGTGGCACCTGCCCAGGCGGGAGAGGCACCTCTGTCTCAGTGCAGAGGGCAGCCTCGGCCGAGGGGACTGGTGGCCTGGGGGACGTGGGCGTCATGGCTCTGGCTCTGTGGCTTGCCTCCGTAGGAGCCCGGGAAGTGTGTCAGAGGGGTTTGTGGGGGAATGGCCCCTCACCTGCCTGGCTTCAGACCCAGGATGAGGGTCCCTCCTCTGCCCAGAACCCCAGCTCCTCTGGCAGACGCTGAAATTAGAGACCCCCTCCCATCAGCCTGGGCCCAAAGCTGAAAGCAGGCAGGATAAGCCCAGACCCCTGAGAAGGAAGGGACGAGGCAGGGACCCCAGACCAAGCAGGACTTTCAGAGAAGCCTGGGAGAAGGGAGTGTCCTTGGGGATCACTCTCAAAGGTCGGGGTGGGAAGCCATCCTTCACCCCAGAAATGAGGCACAGAAACCTCTTCCCCACCAAAGACATCGTGCAGCCCTGGGGTGATGACCCCACGCCTCTGGAAACAGCCGAATCAGCCCACCCCGGGGAGTGGGGTGTGGAGCCCTCATCACTGACGTGGGCTGACAGGGAGCCCTCCATCCGGGGCAGAGCTACACGCACACCTAGGGCGTGCCAGCCCCTGGCTGCCCTTAGCTGCTCCCTTAGACCAGGCAGAAGCACTAGGGCTGCCAGGTGGAGCTCCCCCAACAGCCAGACAGGTGGAGCCCCCCAGCACACACAGCCAGACAAGCTTCAGGCTCTGAGACTCTGCTGTGGAACTCTGGGCCCACCGGCCTCCAGGACCTGCCGTCCATCTGTCCATCCGTCTCCAGGGCCAGTGTTTACGGAGCCACACCCACCGGCCCATCCCCGGGGCCACAGCCTCCAGGACTAGGCCATCCATCTGTCCTTCCATCTCCAGGGCGTGTGTTTATGGAGCCACGGGAGCCTGGCTTCTCCACACCGCCCTTGGGGTCTTCACAGGTGGGGGCTGGACCACCTGAAGTCACCTCCACTTCCACCCAAGCAGACTGTTCGGTTTATCCACAGTGAGAGGTTTATCCACAGTGAGATGTCAGGGACCCCCATGTCCCCAGTCCATGGGCCGCACCTCCGGGAAGCCGTGTGTGGACCCACAGGCTCCCAGCTCCCAAGGCAGGGACAGGGGCTGGCCCTGCACACTCAGTCTTGGGACCTCTGAAGCTTCAGCCAGCCGTGCCGTCTGCAAACCCAAGAGGGAGGCCAGCTCCGGGTGGACAGCTGGCCAGGCCCTGGCTCTGACACCACCGAAATGCCCCAGGCCTCAGTTTCCTCATCTGTACAACAGGGTGCCCTCGCCCCGGCCCCCAGAGTCACCTCAGCGGTATGCAGACGAAGGAAGAAGGTGGACAGAACCACACACCGTCCTCCCCCGTCCTTCCTGCCCCACAGCCCTCGCAGGCGACACACCCAGTAATCCAGGGCCCCAAGGAGTTGGTGGGGGGCCCCTGGCACCCCCATTGTGGGCATAGGCCAGCATCCAGTGGGCAAGCCCCCGGCTCCCAATGAGGACGCTTCTACAGACACTGTAGCCCGCAGGAGACCCTCCCTCCCAAGGGCTGGAGTGTGAGGACGGAGCTGGGGCTCCTGCCCATCCTTCCTCTTCCCAGTCCAGCCTCCAGGTTGGGGTCAGGCAGAGGAGATGGCTGTGTAGATATGACCCCACCCCGCTCTTGAGAGGCCTGGCCAGGGGGTCCCGTGACGCACATCCCCCAAGGTGTGCATGGGAAGGTGTTTGGGCCTCATCTCCTCCTGAGGTCACGTCAAGCCTCTTGGCCAGAGCCCTGAGCCCTCTGGGAATCTGGCCCTTGAGAACTTCAGTTTCGTCATCCACGGAGGGTCCCCTCCTGCCCCCACCGCAGTCCCAAGCACACAGAGGCCCACCTTGTGAGCCAGAGTGCCCAGCCTCTGCCCAGCCTATGCATCCTCTGAGCAAACCTTCCCCACCTGGCTCTACTCCTTGGAGGCCCTGAAGCCAGTCGTCTGCCCACCCAGCTGCCCAGTCTGTCATCTGCCAGTTCACCCATCCATGTGCCCGTCCATCCCCAGACACTGATGGAGTGACCTGCATGCAGCCCTCCCAGGCAGTGCATGGCGTTCGTGGACGCAGGGGCAGGGGCCCACTTGGCAGGTGAGGAGGCATGGAGCTTGGCATTGTAGGGTAAGAGGTTGGCAGAAGGTGAGAAAATGGGAGCAGAATTCCTGGGAGAAAGAACATGTGTGGGCAGGCCCTGAAAATCAGGGTGCAGTTGGTATCTGGGACTCAGCAGTCAGCACCTCCCAGGGACTCAGCACTCAGCACCTCCAAGGAGGACTTGGTAGCTACTGCTCCGGGTGACTCAGCACTCAGCACCTATGGAAACTGAGTCCAGGGACTCAGTCCTTGGTACTTCAGCTTTGCAGAAGCATAAAGGACAAGAAGGGAGCTGCCAAAAGGGGAGGCTGGAGGTTGGCAGAAGCCAATCAGGGAAGGCTGCTTGGCCAACTGGAGAGCTTGGACTTCAGGAGGGGGCAGTGGGGAGCCATGGAAGGGGTTAGAGCAGAGGAAAGGCATGCTCAGATCCAGCCTGGAGCTGGGACTACCAAGTCCTCCCCGTGTCTGCAACTGTCCTTTTTGATCACCACGGGAGTCTGGACCTGCTCTGTTTCCGACCCGGACCGGTTCACCCCTCCTTAGCAACTTGGTGGTCCCCTGCTCTGGGGAGGTCACCATATTGATGCTGCACTCAGTGCAGACACCCAATCAGCCTAACACACTACAGCCCAGAACTCCTAGGCGTGAGCAATCCTCCTGCCTCAGCTTCCCAAGTGGGACTGCAGGCATATGCCACCAGGCCCGGGTTCAAGCAGTCATC
This sequence comes from Piliocolobus tephrosceles, assembly GCF_002776525.5. NCBI lineage: Eukaryota > Metazoa > Chordata > Mammalia > Primates > Cercopithecidae > Piliocolobus > Piliocolobus tephrosceles. Next base: position 269,585 of record NC_045446.1, read on the forward strand.
CTGCCTCAGTCTCCGGAGTAGCTGGGACTGCAGGCACACGCCACCAGGCCCGGCTACAACTGTCCTTTTTGAAGGACTGATGCTCTCACTTCTGGCAAACCAGGTGCTGCCTCTCCCAACCCAATCCCTGGCCAGCCCCAAGTCTCTCCTCCACCCCCAGCATGGGAGGAAGGGGCTGGCAGTGGGGACCCTGAGCTCAGGCCAAGGGGCATCAGGTGCTGGGCTGAGCAGCCAGGGTGTCAGAGCTGGATGTGGAGGGCGGAGGAGAGCCCTGGGTGGAGGTGAAGCAAGAGGCCGCCTGCGCAGCTCACGGGTGGGGGCCCTGGCAGGCCAAGAGGGAGTCTGGTTTCACTCTGCACCTCACCACTGCCTCCTCCCTGGGCCGACCAGGTGCTGACCCACCCAGGTGTTGGTCCTGGCCCCAGGTGACCTCTGACCCGCCCAGGTGTTGGCTCTGGCCCCAGGTGACCTCGTCACTGGCAGAGGGGAGAAAGGATGTCTTCCTGTGTGTTCTCCTGCACCGTGCCCCCTTCTGCTCTGCACCCCCACCCCCAGAATCGGAATCCACCTGCAGCCATCGGCCCCCACCTGTGCCTGGGAAGGGCTCCTTGGGGAGCAGAGAGCCCACAGCCCGCCGGCCACTCTGCAGCTCCCAACTCTGGGGCAGCCCATTGGAGCCCACGGCCCCTCCCCCTTAGGGGCCAGCTGCAAAGTCTGGGGTCCTCACCAGCAGCCCCAGCCCCGGTGGACACGCTCCATCTCATATTGAAGACTCTGGGAAAGGCTCCCGGTCCCACACACTTGCCAAGAGCCCGGCCCTGGTGTCCTCAGAATCCCGAGCTGGAGGGAGGAATGCTGCCCTCCTCCAGCGCTTCCAACCCCCAGTGTGTCCCAGGGGTCCAGGAGGCAGCTTAGCTGAGCCGGGCTCTCACCCTCACCATACCTGGCAGCCTGCAGGGACACAGGCGCCTTCCTGGTGGGGCTGGCAGCCAGTGGCTGGGGCCGGGTGGCCCAGGTGTGGGCGTGGCTGGGGGCCACGCAAGTGTAGACCCTTTTGAGCGCAGAACTCACCTGCATGCTGGCTGCGACTGGAGTTCCGGCTGGGGTTTGGCGGCCAGGAGAGCGGCTGCCAGTGGCGGGCGCTCCTACCTGACTTCCGCGTGGGGTTCGCCCCTCCCTCCTCCTCCTCCTCCGGCGTCCCGCAGCCTCTGCGCCTGGGTGTAGTAGGGGAGGAGCTGGTGTCCGGGCCAGGAGAGTCCCCCAGCCCCTGGGGCCTGCGACACCTTCCTGGAGCCCAGATGGGGTCAGGGGCCGGAGGGGCAGGAGGAGAATTCCTAGGCTAGAGTTCCTGAGAAGGGGGTTTCCACTGTGAGATGGAGCTCATGACACCTGGTCCTGGGGGAAGCAGGATGGCACAGAGCCCCTGACAGAGCTGGCACCAACACCCCCACTTGCCTTGCCTCTCTCACCCCTGCTCATACATCCCCATGTTCCCTCCAAAAGCATCCCACCCCAGGCCACGGCCTCCCCAGCCCACAGGTCCTGTGTTGATTCCCTTAGAGGAGAAACTGGGGCAAGGACGACTAAGGACGAGACAGACTCCCAAAGAAACTGTCCGAAACCGAGTCTCCGCTTTCTGGGCCCCAGCTGGAGTCCTTGGAGTCTTGGGGACATGTGGCTGGCCCCAGGCTGTGTAGACAACGGAGGAGGAGTCCCCCACCCCACATCCCCAGGCCCTAAGCACGTTCTGCGCAGCCTGGGCTGAGGGCGGCAGCTGGGCAGTCTCTGGGTGTTCTGAGAGTGACCGTCCAGTGGAGTGCCCCGAGGATGGAGGGGATGCAGGGAATGGGGGCCCAGGCTGCAGGCTGGCAGGCATTGTCTGCAGTGTGTGCGGCGAGGAGTCCGCTTCTGAAAGCTGCTGGGAAGCTGGGGAAGCAGGGCCAGGGCTCTGCAGGCAGACGCTGTCACACCGAACAGCACCAGGCCCCCTGGGGCCAGAGCCCCCCCCCCCCCCCGCAAGCCCAGCAGCCCTCTGCTGTGGGTCAGGCCGAGGGCTGACAGTTGGCTCCCGTTTCCCCAAGGGATCACATGGCCCCACCCCTATTTCTCCTTGGGGGACCTCCTGACAGGCTGGGACAGCAGCGGAGACCACAGCTTTGCCACTTTGGCAAAGACAAGCGAGTGAAGTGGTGGCCGAGGACCTGTGAACTCAGATGGAGTAAATCCAAACGGGACACATGAAGATTTGTGTGCAGAATGGTGGTGGCTTCGACAAGCTGTGTATTTCTCCTGTAAGTGAAATCTGGAGTTGGCCGGGCGCGGTGGCTCGCACCTGTAATCCCAGCACTTTGGGAGGCCGAGGTGGGTGGATCACCTGAGGTCAGGAGTTCGAGGCCAGCCTGGCCAACATGGTGAGACCCCCGTCTCTACTAAAAATACAAAAATTAGCCAGGTATGGTGGTGTACGCCTGTAGTCCCAGCTACTCGGGAGGCTGAGGCAGGAGAATCGCTTGAACCTGGGAGGCAGAGCTTGCGGGGAGCCAAGATCACACCACTGCACTCCAGCCTGGGTGACAGAGTAAGACTGCCTTTAAAACAAAACAAAAATCCGAAGTTGGCTAGTCCTGGACTAGCATGGCCGCACTACAGTCATCAGAGACCCAGAATGCCTTTAGCTTGTTGCTGTGCCGCCTTAAACATATGGTCCCAGCACCTGGTCCAAAACGGCTGCTCAAGCTCCAGTCACCTCATCCACGTTCCAGCCAGTGGGAAGAGGAAAGGGTGAAGTAGGCACCCCACCCGTCACATGGTTAGTCACATGACCACACTCTATGGCAAGGAAGCCTGGGGCATGTGAGCTCTTTTCCCAGGGAAGAAAGCAGGGTAAGCGGGAGAGGGACCATCCACCAGTCTCACCAGAGAGTCACAGCTGCCAAGTTCGATCTAGTTCAGAAACAGAATCTGCAAGGCTTGTTGAGCATGGGAGGAACTTACACGCAAGATCCACGTGCCCAGCTCCTGCACTGTCCGTGACGGGTGTCACTCCCCAGTCCCCAACTCAGCCTGCCCAGGATTCCCAGGTTGTCATTGTGCTAACGCAATCTGCTGGCAGGTCATGTGAGTTACTCAGGCGTCACTTCAAGTGTCCACACAGCTGCTGTGCTCTTTTTCAATGACTTTTTCAGCATTCCAAGTTTCATTGCAGAAACTGTTCCTCCTCCCCCCACACCTTCCCTGGGCATCACCTGAGAAATCCTCAGTCACTTCCAGAGTCCTGGCTGCAAAGCCAGCTCGTCCAGCCTCAGGGGAGAGAGCTCACCGAGGTGGCTGCGCTGGCTGCGGGCCTCACCCGTTGTGGAAGTTCCCTCACATTCAGTGAAGGGTGGAGAGCGAGGGGGACCCTACCCAGTCCTATCTGGACAGAAAACCAGTACAGCCCTTTCAGAAGGCAATTCAACTATAATACGTATTAAGAGCCTTAAAATTGTTTAGACTTTGGTCCATTAATCTAACTTTTTGTAAACTGTTCTAAAAAATGCAAAATAATGAAAATATGTATATATGTCATTTGCAGCAAAAATTGTAAACCACTAATGTTCAACAATAGGAAAATATCAGCGAAAACGTGGTATTCATATTTATATGCTGATTAAGCAGACATTAGAAGTTATACTTTCAAAGAGTTTTTGAGAACATAGGAAAATGCTTATGTTATACTGTTAAATAAAAAAACATAGATTACAAATGTATAAAAAATTTTATAGATTAAAATAGATGTATTTATGATTATTATTTTTTATTTTTTGAGGCAAAGTCTTGCTCTGTTGCCCAGGCTGGAGTGCAGTGGCGCGATCTCGGCTCACCACAACCTCCGCCTCCCGGGTTCAAGGGATTCTCCTGTCTCAGCCTCCTGAGTAACTGGGATTATAGGCATGTACCACCACACCTAGCTAATTTTGTATTTTTTGTAGGGATGGGGTTTCGCCATGTTGGCCAGGCTGGTCTCAAACTCCTGGCCTCAGGTGATCTGCCCACCTCGGCCTCCCAAAGTGCTGGGATAACAGGCATGAGCCAGTGCACTTGGCAGAGGTTAATTTTTTTTTTTAATATTCTTTTACTTTAAGTTCTGGGATACATGTGCAAAACGTGCAGGTTTGTTACACGGGTAAACGTGTGCCATGGTGGTTTGATGCTCCTGTCACAAACATGTATAAAATGTTTATTTAAACTAAGCTAAGGTGCATTAAAATATGGGAAGAGTAGATTGATATTTGATATTTACATTTGCTTAACAATGTCAATGAAGGATGGTGTATTATGCTTTTCTTCGTTATGTTTGTTTTCAAATTTTCTAACACAAACACGTAACACTTTAATAAACTGTCTTATTAAATTTGCTTTATTTCCACATTCAAGTCTATTGCTTTAAACCTTCTTTCCCCCACACTCAGCCCCGCTCTTGGCTTCCGGGTTTGAATGCAGCTCCTAAGAGGCAAGAGTTTGACCTGGACGTCCCGGCAGTTGGCCCTGCCCTGCGTTGGCAGAGAACTTTGGTCCAAGGCCCCGCAGGCCTCCTGCTCTTCCTCTGTGGACCCTGGACCCTGCTCCTCTGTCCTTCCTCCTCCCACTTCAGAAGACCCCGCCCACCAGACCGCCTGCCCCTGAAGCCCAAGGTGCAGCAGAGTCCGCTCCTCCATCCCTGAAGCCTCCTTTTAACGGGGGGATATGGCAGCCACCCGTGGATTGGCCCGGATGACAAAGCCGGCGAGGGCCAGGGAGCGCCCAGGTGAAATCCCTCGGGCAGGTGTGAGCACCAGTTGTCATTACCTTTGCTCTGGGCCCCTCAGAGACCTGTCCTCCCCCACCCCACAGCCTCCTGGGCGTGGCCACAGACACTAATACCTCCTCCAGAGCACTGCTTGGAGGCAGCCCCTCTTGGTCAGCAGGAGTCGGTGCCTCTGAGAACCTGCCCCTGTATTCTCTCCGGGCTGGTCTCAAGCATCCTGCTGGCTCCAGCCTCTTGGCTGACAGTGCTTGGCAGGTGACCGCCAGCCTCAGGCTCCTGTAGGGGAGACCTTCTCCCAGATGGGCCTCTGCCCTTGAGGTTCACCTGAAGCCGTCCTTGCCTGCCACGCCAGGCTGGCATTGGGGTGGGGACCCAAACCCCTCATGTCTTCATTGCAGGGACAACTGGGTCTCCCTGCTGCCTCCCCAACACCTCCAGGCCTTAAATTTCTACCAGTTCCAGCTTCTTGACTTGGGGAGCAGTCCTGCTGTCCACGCTCCCTCCAACAAGCCGGAGAAAACTCCCAGTCACAGGTGTGCGCGTGGCACGGTAAGTTTTCTGTAATCCACTCACCTTTACGGATTTACCGCACCAGGGGAAATATTATAACAGGCATTGTTACTTTAGAAATTCCTGGGCTTCCTCTCCCTTCCTTGCAAGGGCATTTTTAGAAAGCATTTCGCCAACATTCACTATTTACTACCATAAATGTGACTCTGGCCAGCTCTGTCCCTGGGTAAGGCCGGAATTGACCATTTTCTTAAAAGTTCCAGTGCCCTAAGGCTTTTGATGGGCATCTCCACAGCTGAAGAAGGCTTCTGTCCCGTGCACTCTTCCCCAGGCGGGGGACCCCCAGTTCTGCTGCTCTGGCATTTCAAAGAACCAAGTCCTCCAAGCTGCCCCACTGCCTCCTAACACCAGCCACGGTGCTCCCTGAGCCACAAACCTCCGGCCTCACCCCTGCCTCTCAGGCCCATGTCTTGCAATGGACTCTGCCAGTCCACGCATGCCTGGGTGGGGGTGGGTGCACTTATGCAGCTGGGGTGAAGACAGGGACAGGGTAATGTGAGACTCAGATATGAGACGCCAGGTGCAAAACTGCAGGTAGAGAGCTCCCTGTAGAGTGCAGGAGTTCAGGGTAGAGGCTCTGGGGTCTGGAAAGAGGTGGGTGTAGCTGTCACCAACCTTTCTCTGCCTTAGCTTTTTTTATCTCTAAGCGACAGTCAAAAATGGAACCTAAGGGGTGTGTTAAGATCGTAATAGTTGGCCGGGCGCGGTGGCTCAGGCCTATAATCCCAGCATTTTGGGAGGCCAAGGTGGGCGAATCACCCTGAGGTCAGGAGTTCAAGACCAGCGTGGCCAACTTGGTGAAACCCCATCTCTACTAAAAATACAAAAATTAGCCCGGCATGGTGGTGGGTGCGCCTTTAATACAGCTACTCCGGAGGCTGAGGCAGGAGAATCACTTGAACCCGAGAGGCGGAGGTTGCAGTGAGCCGAGATCGTGCCATTGCACTCCAGCCTGGGTGACAGAATGAGACTCTGTTTAAAAAAAAAACTAAAAGATCACAATAGTTAGCATTTACAAAGCGTTGGGAATTCTACTTGGCACTTGGCCAGAGCTCTGTAGTGATAGGCAACAAACACGTGGTCTGCGCGCCCGGGACCGCGCGGTCTGGCAGGGCCCCGCCTTCCAGATCACGCTACTCCGGGTCCCAAGGCCCCGCCCACAGGCCCCATCCTCGGCCCCGCCCCTCACGCGCCCCGGCCCCGCCCCCGAACCGACTGGCCAGAGCGTCATTGCGAGGCCGCCTCGCGCACAGCGTCTTTGGGGCCAGGGACCCCAGTGGGGCCGGTACATCTCCCCGCCCCGGCCTCTGCACCCTGGAGGGACGGAAGGAGGGCTCTCTGCAGTTTGAGGGAACACTCATACGCAGGAAATGACCCCAACACCACCGAGAGGGCGCCTGGAATGTGAGCGCCACCGGCTGGGATGGGAAGAGGTCTGGGAGGGGACCTGAAGGATGGTTTACAGGGCACCAGGCCGGTCGGGTGATTGCTGGAAAGATGGCATGGGCGGGAGCTGGCTGCCCTGGCCACTCAGCCGACCCCAGCTGGACGGGGCCAGGGCCTGGGGCGGGGGCCAGGCCTGGGGAGGCCCAACAGCACGCCTCTTGGGGCCAGCGCGTCCCGCACTGCCCAGCCTTGTGTGTCAGGAGCTGGGGTGAAGGTCCTGTCACAGGCCCCATCCCTGCTGGGCGTGGCTGTGCAGGAGCCCCGCAAATATGTTTATGTATTTAGTATGTGAGTTATATTTCAATAAAGTTGGTGTGAGATATACTTCACATACCATGCAGTTCACCCATTCAACTCGTTTCGAGAAAACAGTTCAGTGGTTTTTAGGACATTCACAGATAGGAGCCGAGGTCAATTTTACAGCATTTTCATCGCCCCAAAAGAAACCTGCTACCCTTTGTAGTCGCTCCTTATTACCCCTTCCCCAGCCCCCGGTGAAAACTCATCTAATTTCTGTCTTCATGGATTTGCGTTTCCTGGACATTGCATACAAATGGATCACAAAAGGCGTAGTCTCCTGTGACGGGCTTCTTTCACCTAGCATAATATTTTTTCTTTTTCTTTCTTTTTTTTTTTTTTTTTGAGACGGAGTCTCCCTCTGTCGCCCAGGCTGGAGTGCAGTGGCACAATCTCAGCTCACTGCAAGCTCCGCCTCCTGGGTTCAAGGGATTCTCCCACCTAAGCCTCCTGAGTAGCTGGGATTACAAGCGTCCGCCACAACGCCCGGCTAATTTTTGTATTTTTGCGCCACAATGCCCGGCTAATTTTTGTATTTTTAGTAAAGATGGGGTTTCACCATTTTGCCTAGGCTGGTCTCGAACTTCTGACCTCAAGTGATCTGCCCGCCTCGGCCTCCCAAAATGCTGGGATGACAGGCGTGCGCCGCCGCGCCCGGCCTGCCTAGCATAATGTTTTCAAGGTCCAGCCGTGCCGTAGAAGCGCATGCTTCGCTCCTCTACCGCTAATAACATGCCGCTGTTATCAAAATGCTGCAGCCATGAGCGCTGTGTGTAAGTTTGGCGTGGACACGTGTTTCCATGTTTGAGGAGCTGCCACACTGCTTTTCAAAGTGGCTCAAGAGCTAATTTTTTTGCGGGGTACCATGTCAACAATTTGGCTCAACCAAAACCAGCATGTCCGCACTATTCTCGCCGCCCAATTTCGCGCGATCCCGCGAAAGAATGACCCAGATCGGTCCGGGCGCGGTGGCTCACGCCTGTAATCCCAGCACTTTGGGAGGCCGAGGTTGCAGATCACAAGATCAGGAATTCGAGACCAGCCTGGCCAACATAGTGAAACCCCGTCTCTACTAAAAATACAAAAATTAGCAGGGCCTGGTGGCGGGCACCTGTAATCCCAGCTACTCGGGAAGCTGAGACAAGAGAATCGCTTGAACCCGGGAGGCTGAGGTTGCAGTGAGCGGAGATCTTGCCATTGCACTCCAGTCCGGGCGGCGGAAAAGAATGACCCAGATCGCTTGGTGTGAAGGATCGAGAAGCGCCCCAAAAGGAGAACGGGGCTGGGCTCCGGGATCTGTCGGCGAGGAAGGGGCGAAGGAGTGGAGGGACTGGGGCCAGGCCGCCGGGGATGTCTGTGGTTACCTCGAAGCTCTGGCGGCCTTGGCGAGACCCGCGCCACCCGCAGCTTCGTTCCCGCGACCTCAGCCGCAGGGCGGTCCGGCTCTGGTTTCCTGGCAACCAGGCGGCATCCTTCCCAGCAAGCACTGCGTCCAACTGGCGACGTCGGATCACGAGGCCCAGTATGCCCCGCGCGGACTACAAGCCCCACAATGCACCGCACACCCTTTCCTGGCCAGCCCCACGCCGCTCTCCTGAGACCCCGCGGGCCAGCGCCGCGACCCCTTCCCGGCGCTCCTCGCGCTGTGGGCGGTGCGTCCTCTAGCCGGTGACCCGGTGTGCGTGGGGTCGAGGGGCCGAGCGGAGCGGCTCCGGGCCGAAACGCCATGCGGAGGGGCGAGCGCAGGGACGCCGGGGGTCCGCGGCCCGAGTCCCCGGTGCCCGCGGGCAAGGCCTCGCTGGAGGAACCGCCTGACGTGCCGTCTGCCGGCCGAGCCACCGGGCCGGGCGCGGGCCGCCGCAGCACCGAGTCCGAGGTCTACGACGACGGCACCAACACCTTCTTCTGGTGAGGGGCGGGGGGCGGCTGCGGGGCGGCGAGGGTGTCCTCGGCCTGGGGGTCCCCGGCAGCGCCCTCCCGCCGTCTTGGAGTCCGGGGCTGCGGCCAGGGATTCGAGGGTGTGGCAGCACCGCCCCCCGGGTCCCGGGGAGCGGCCGGACCGAGCTCCCGACGCCGGGTCTGACGGAGGGCGGAGGGCGGCGCTGTAGGTGGGGGAGACCCTGGGCAGACCCTCCCTGCGGCCGCTTTGCGTCTCTCTCGCCGCCCTCCCCTGCCCGCCTTGCCTCTGACCGCGCGGTTCTGCGATCCTGACCCCCTCCCCGCCACTCGCCTCCAGCGTCACCCCAGAATCGCGTTCTCTGTCCTGCGGTCCAAGCTTCGCCTGTGTCCCCCGTCATTCTGCCCGTGGTTGCTCCTCAGTGCTTGTGGCTGCACGAAATCATCGAGCGTGTCGCCCCCGACCCCACGTGGCCATCGTGTTGATTCGCAGTGTTGTGCGTGCTTCAGGAATGTAGTCGGTGTTCGTCGAATCAAGGCTCTGTTTCTCTCCTCAGTTGCCCTTAGCGGGGCCAGCGCCTCCTCCCTGCACAACTCAGCCCCAGCTAAACCTTGGGGTCCCCCTGTCCGCCACTCTGCCTTTAATGGGGGTGGAGAAGGAAGAGGCCCCCGGGAGCAGCTGGAGTGTGGCACTCTGTGTCCAGACAGGCTCCAGGCGCCGGTCCTCCTCCCGATGGCTGCGACCCTGGGCTGGCCCTTTGCCCATGCTCTTCTGTGAGAAGAATCAAGCCGTCCTGAAAGCAGGCTTCGTGAGAGGAGGGTTTGGCTTTTCTTGACTGCAAGGTGCCCAGTTCCCATCCTGTGGAAGGCCCGGGGGCACAGGGGCAGTAGAGGTGGCGTCCGCCCCAGGAAAGCGTGTGGGAGACAGGCGCCTGCGGCCAGCAGTGGAAGGAAGGCTTTATGGATGCTTCCAAGAGAACCGTGCTGTGGGATGGTCGGAGAGCAAATCTGAGGGGTGAGAGAGCCTGATGGAGGAGTAAGGGACATGTCAGGGGAAGGCACCACCACAGAGACTTCACTGGCCCTGGCCTGTCACCGGCAGCCGAAGCTCTGGAGAGACTGTCCAAGTGGTGGGATAGTGGGTTAGGGTGGAGGAGGCCCCACTCAGGGTCTTCCGTGAGGTGTGGGCAGCTGCTGTTGTGCGGGGGGCCTCGGAGCTCTCCTCTGGGGAGATGAATGCACCAGGTGGCTGTGGGGCTCTCAGGAGGGAGAGGAGATAGGGTGTCTGCCACCTGGACCCTCTGGCCTCCCGGCCCTGTGGACATCAGGCCTCTCCATCAGGTGCCCTGCCACACCCCTTCAGGCTGTCCTCGCACAGCACAGCTGGGGACCACCGGAGTCTCTGAGGTCCTGGAGCAAGAAGACTGGACTGGCTCTCCTTGTTTCTCATTTGGCCGTTCGGCACATTTTGGGGACCCCTACTGTGTCAGTTACCGTTCTACGGGACACAGCAGAGAACTAAACAAGCTTAGATTCTGGCACAGGCATGGAACTTCAGAAGGCACAAAATGTGCTGGCCGGAGGGGTGCTGAGTGTGGCGGAAGCCGGGGGGCACACACAAGCCCACCCAGTACCAGGGAAGCAACAGCAGCAGCTCAAAGGTAGGAGGTGCGGGGCTCTTTAGAAGCACAGACCAGTGGTCCCTGCCCTCAAGGGGTATTTGGAACACAGACGCCTGGGCATAGCAGAGCTTGCCTGTCAGGAGGCCAAGGGGGTCAGGAGGGCTCTCCAGGAGTGGGTGCAGTGGGGCTGGCTGGTCCAGGCACCTCCTTCCTGGGTCTTCTGGGTGGGTGGCTCTGGCTCTGGCTTTCCGCTCGACCCTGTCCCTGTAGAGACGCATGGGGCAGATTCTTACTGCACCTCCTCCCTTCCCTGTGCAGAGGCAGGAGCTTTATGCTTCCGCATGGCAGGTAACTCAATGCCTGCCTGGTGAGAATTCTGTTTACCTGCAGAGCCTTGTACTGACCTCGAGTCCACCTGTACTGATTTGCTGTGCTGGCATTTTTTTAACTCTAATTTTGTGTTTTAGATAATTTTACTTTTTATTTTTTATTCATTTGTATTTATTTATTTATTTATTTATTTTCAATAGAAACAGGGTCCCCCTGTGTTGCCCAGGCTGGTCTTGAACTCCTGGCCTCAAGTGATCCTCCCGCCTCAGCCTCCCAGAATGCTGGGATTACAGGCGTGAGCCACCACACCCAGCCAGGGCGTTCATTTTCAAGGATGGGTGCACTTCCTCCAGCCAGTGATGGCTGCCGTGTGTGAATTTTGTTTCCCTGTGATTGCTTATCAGCCGTAGGGATAGGGCTTGCAGTTAGATTCAGGGCTCACCTGGCCCTGGGAGCCCGAGGCTGAGCTCTTCTCTAGATTCATTCAGGGTAACAAGGACAATTGTGGGGAACATCCAGAGAAAAACGTTTAGATCCACAGACTCTGAGAAGCGCTGTGTGAAGACGTGGCAGCTCGTGTGGTCTGGAAATTGTTTGGGAGAGCACTTGGAGACCCCTTACCTGGTGAGATGCCTGTGAATGTTGTCTCCTGTCTGTGGAAGACGCTGAAGCAGCTTTGGATGACCACACTTGCTGGTCAGCTCCCGCCGGGGACCACTGTGATGTTCTGAGAGTTTTTATGTTTATGTCTCGGAATAGGCGCCTCGAATGAGCCTTCTCAGTGACCCCAGGACTTTGTGTGTGGGGTGACCTCTGACCTTCAGATACCCCAGGTTTCTGGAAGATGCCTTTCTCCATTGTCCCGGATTGGGGCTTTCCCAGCTTTGCCTATACCTGGGAGGCACACGTAGCCAGATGAAGTCTTTCTGGTCTTGCTGGTCAGAGCCAGGAGGGCCAGTGCCCAGTCCAGGAGCCTCTCACAGGCCTTGAGCAGCCCATCTGGGCATGACCTTTCCTTGGCGTTTTCCTCTTGGTCTTGGCCTTCCTGCACACCATGAGAGTGGGCATGAGAGTGGCCATCTCCAAGGAGGCAGCTGGGTCTTTTCCATTCCCCGTGGCAGGGAGCCAGCTGTCCCCATGCCCTCACCCTAGTGAAGTGGCTGAATTCCCAGGATTTATCACAGCTCTGTTCTGTGTCTGATCACAGGAGCCGCACCTTCCCGGGGAGTCTGCCCAGACAGCAGGGGGGTGGGAGGAGCCGTTGAACAGGACTGGCATCCTGAGAGGGACACGGGAGTCTGCCTTTAGAGTCTTGTGCTATCTTGAGCAGCACTCTGTCACTTCCAAGATGTGTGGACATCATGCTGTGTGTAGCACAAGGACCAGAACTCACTCATACGGATCTTACTTTCCAGGAGCATTGGATTTGAGCAGCTTTGAGATGTGTCCTCCTGCAGGGCTGCTGTGCCCTTTCTCTGGGTCCCTAACCCTCTGCCTCCCCTCCCGTTGGGTCCTCTGTCTTCCCATTTCTGCTTCCCCAGGGCCAAGAGGGTGCTGGGCACGCAGTGGCCCCCTCAATGACTGTGCACATTTACCTGAAGGGACAAAGGGTTATCTTTATATTTCAGGTAATCTCTGTGTTTTGGGGAAATGGAAAGATGGTGTTGGGTTAGAGTTGATTAATGATCAGAGTTTCCCTGGGCTACACAAGGACTGAGTGTTGGGTTGGTGGCCACTTTAGAAACCACAGGAAGGTCTCTGTCATGGAAAGTCGTATTACAGAAGTCAAGTGTCCCACCTGTAATCCCAGCACTTTGGGAGGCCGAGGTGGGTGGATCAGGAGGTTAGGAGTTTGAGACCAGCCTGGCCAATATGGTGAAACCCAGTCTCTACTAAAAATACAAAAATTAGCCGGGCATGATGAGGCTGAGGCAGGAGAATTGCTTGAACCCGGGAGGTGGAGATCGCGCCACTGCCCTCCAGCCTGGGTGACAGAGCAAGCAAGATTCCATCTCAAAAAGAAAAACCAAAGTCAAGTTTTAATTTTAACTTGTGTTAGCGTGTGATCCTGTCTTTGTGTGCTGTAGGGACACCGGCTGCTTGCCCCACCCCTCAAGCTTTGTGTTTATTCCTGAGATCCTGCATGTGACTTGGAGCCTGTGCTGTATCTGGCAGACGCTGACTGAGGTGCAGGCACGTCTGAGGGTCAGGGTGGGGCCAAGCGCAGCAGCCTCCTCCTCCGGTGGGTCTGTGTGTAGCGTGGTGGCATTCTGGGTGTCCCTGAGGCCTGGTTGTTCCCATCTTCTTCCTGAGCCCACGTGGAGATGGCGAGGGGTTTCCTCTGGGTCCTGCTGGTCTCTTGCAGAACAGGGGTGAGTGGTGTCCTCACGTTGATCTAGCTTCTGGGTCTCCCATTCTGCATCTGGGCAGGTGGATGGGCTGTCGTCTCTTCCACAGTGAGACTCCCTTAGGCTGGGGCTCCTTCACCCCTGTTTTCTTATAGACGTTACTGCCCAGAGTGAGAACCCCTCACGTGGGGCGGCCATGTGGTTCCAAGGCAGGGTCCTGTGGAGGCCCCGTTAGCTTCCCCACTGGAGGCGTCCCTCACAACAGGCTCCTGTCCGGCACCTGCACTCCAGCCAGGCAACGTCCTGCTCCCGTGCACACCACACCCTGTCCGTCTGCGCTGTGGGTCCTCAGCAGGGTTCTGGGTGTCTGGGGCCCCTCGACCTTGTTCTTCTTACAAGATGGGCCTTGTCAGGAAGCCCCAGGATGAGGCTGTCCCTGCTCCTCCGAAGGTCACTTCAGCCATGTGCACCCTTTGGAGAGGTCCCTGCTGTTTCTCTGAACTGCTGGGGATGGAGGCTGAGCTCAAGACTGCTTGCTCCTCATGCTCCTTCCTTGCTGTGGTCTCCGGAGATGCCTCCCAGGCCACGAGCCCTCCTGGCATGGTTTTACTGGGACCTGGCTTTGCAACAAAAATAGCTGTTTTAACCTCCCTAATCACTCCCATCCCTCTTGTTTTTCTCTATAACGTGTAGGGTTTCTTAGCCCGCCTGTGTTGGTCTCACTCCCCTGGAAGGAAGGCTCAGGAAGGCAGGCTGTGCCTTCTCCGGGGTGCGGCTGGGACGGAGGCTCAGGGAATGGCTGTGATGGCCGAGTGTCCAGGAGGCTCCGGGCCCCGCCGCCCGCCTTGCTGTATGACCTGCACAGTGTCACTTACCGGCCCCTGACTTGCCTGCAGGCACCACGCACACTGCATGAGGGTGCCCTGGCCCGGGCTACACAGCCAGAGCCACCACGCTCCTGCTTGTCATCACATCAGTGGCTTTGTGATCTAAACACTGCTTGTTTTTGGTTTGTTTTTCTTTCTTTCTTTTATTCTTTCTTTTTTTTTTTTTTTTTTTTTTTTGAGACAGGATCTCACTCTGTCACCCAGGCTGGAGTGCAGGGATGTGATCTCAGCTCACTGTGGCCCCCAACTCCTGGGCCGAAGTAATCTCCCTTCACCCTGCCTCCTCCCAAGTAGCTGGGGCCAGACACATGCCACCACGCCCAGTTATTTAATTATTTATTTTTGGGTAGAAACAGGGTCTCACTATGTTGCCCGAGCTGGTCTCCAACTCCTGGGCTCAGTTGATCCTCCTGCCTCAGCCTCCCAAAGCTCTGGAATTACAGGTGTGAGCCACGGCACCTGCCCCCAAACACTCCTGACTCTTCTTATCCTAACCGGGGTCCTCTTACTCTTCTCACCGAAATCTGATGTCACCTGTATGGAGGAAAGGGTGGGCCTCATGGAGGGGCAGGCCAGGGGATTCCTGGGCCCCAGCTGAGCCCCAGCCCCTTTCCCCTAAAGGGCTGTCTCCAGGAAGACGCGTTCTGTAAGTGTAGTGTTCAGCAGAGAGTGAGTTTCTGGGTTGCCAAATCCAGGCACCCTTAGGAATGGAGGTCTACGAGGGCCTTCTGAAATGGGTCCTCTGCTGTGATTGTGGGCAGGTCTCTGAAGGGCCCCAGTGTACTGAGCTCAGCGGGGAGGCTGAGGTGCCCTGCAGTCTCCTCGTGGCTTAGGACTCAAATGCAAATATATTTTTAAAAAAGGTGGTTGATAGTTACAATGAAACCTTTATTTACCTCTGGTTGTCTTAAATGCCTAGGATTGTAAAATATGGCAGAAGAATTCACTTTTATGCCTGTAATCCCAGCACTTTGGGAGGCCAAGGCAGGCAGATCACTTGGGTTCATGAGTTTGAGACCAGCCTGGAAAACATGGCAAGACCCCGTCTCTACGAAAAATACAAAAAAATCCAACCTGGCCAACATGGCAAGACCCCATCTGTACAAAAAAGACAAAAAATTCCAGCCTGGCCAACATGGTGAAACCCCATGTCCACTAAAAATACAAAAATTAGCTGGGCATGGTGGTGCGTGCCTGTAGTCCCAGCTACTCAGGAGGCTGAGGTAGGAGGATAGCTTAAGCCCAGGAGCGGGAGGTTGCAGTGAGCCAAGATCACACCACCTCACTCCAGCCTAGGCGATGGAGCCAGACCCTGTCTCAGAAAAGAAGAATTCATTCTGTTTTCTTCACTTGGGGCTTGAAGGGGGCCAGCCCTCCCGCCACACACACACCTGTGGGTGTTTCTCGTCAGGTGGAATGAGAAACTTGAGAAAAGAAAAAGAAACAGAGACAAAGTATAGAGAAAGAAAAGTGGGCCCAGGGGACTGGTGCTCAGCATACAGAGGACCCGAGGACCCACGCCAGGCACCGGTCTCAGTTCCCTCAGTACTTTTTATCATTATCTTTCCCATCTCAGAGAGGGGTAGGGGACGTGGCAGGACAAGAGGGTACAGTGGGGAGAGGGTCAGCAGGAAAACATGTGAACAGATGTCTTTGTGTCATAGACACGGTTAAGAAAAGGGGCTGTGCTTTGATGTGCACATACATAAACATCTGGGGCATGAAGAGCAGTGTTGCACACTCACCTCCAGCCCTAAGGCAGTTTTCTCCTATCTCAGTCAACAGAACACACAATCAGGTTTTACACCCAGGCATTCCATTGCCCAGGGACCAACAGGAGACAGATGCCTTCCTGTATCTCAGTTGCAAAGAGGCCCTCCTCTTTGACTCATCCTCCTCAGCACAGACCCTTTACGGTGTCGGGCTGGGCGACAGTCAGGTCTTTCCCTTCCCACGAGGCCGTATCTCAGGCTATTGCACGGGGAGAAACCTCGGAAACCTCGGACAATACCTGGCTTTCCTGGGCAGAGATCCCTGTGGCCTTCCTTCCGCAGCGTATTGTGTCCCTGGGTGCTTGGGATTAGAGAATGGTGATAACTTTTAACAGGCATACTGCCTTCAAGCACTTTTTTAACAAAGCACATCCTACATAGCCCTAAATCCATTAAACCTTGAGTCAACACAGCACAAGTCTCTGGGAGCACAGGGCTGGGGCTTGGGTTACAGAATTGTTCTTAGTACAGAACAAAATGCAGTCTCTCATGTCTGCTTCTTTCTACATAGACACAGTAACAGTCTGATCTCTCTTTTCCCCACAGGGCTAGTCCGCTTAACATAACCGGGTGGGCGTAAAACAACTGCTAAGTAAATGGAGAAATAGTCCGTGTCTCATGAATGGGAATCCTAAATGTTAGTCACCCAGCAGTTCTCCTCACACTACTTTGTAAATTCAATTCCACTCCAGTCGAAATCCTAATGGAATCATTTGTGTCAACTTGCCAAACTGCTGTTCAAACTAATATGGATTAAAATTAATGTGGAGTAAATGTGCAAGATTAATTAGGATTAAAAATGAGAAAAAGGGCAGTATTCCGAGCACAGGTGGACTCTGGCCAGGGTCTCGCCTGGAGCCCCCACCTGCACTCCTGCAGCTCTACCCTGGCTCTTCATGAAACTGGCTGAATCCAGGCGTGGGTGCATTCCGTACAGCACCCATTTTCAGGTGACACGTCCGTGTGCCACCACAGCCACACTCGCTGGAACATTCCATCACCCAGAAGGCCCGTGTCTCCGCTGCAGTCTGCTTTTCGTGGATGCAAACTCTTCCTTGAGTTGGGTGTGGCTGGCAGCAGATGGGAGGTTTCTTCTGTGCCTAGCTTCTGTAGCCTCTTTTTCTTTCTCTTTTTTTATCTTTTGAGATGGGATCTCATGATGTTCACGATGTTGCCCTGGCTGGTCTTGAGCTCCTGGCCCAAAACAGTCCTCCTGCCTGGGCCTCCCAAGTGGCGTGTCTTTGAGATCCGTCCACGTGGAGGCCGTTGTCAGCAGCATGTTCCTCTGAGTGCTGAGCAGTGCTCCGCAGTACGGAGGGACCACAGCCTTTCGTCCACTGATAGAGTTTTGGCTCGTTTCCCGTTTTAGGCTATTATACCTGAAACATCTGCGTGTAAGTCTGGCTGGACCTGTGTTTTCATCTTCTCAGGTCCACATTTGGGAGTGTGTGGCTGGCTGGATGGTGGACGTAGGTCTCTTCTGTGCCTTTTTGCAGTCCCACCTGCAGTGCGTGAGCATCTCGCTCTGAGACCTCACCAGCCCTTGGCGTTGTGCTGCTTTTAACTTCAGCCCTTCTAGCAGATGTGTACTTATGTTGTGTCATGGCTTGGATTTGCTTTCACGGTGACCAGTGATGCTCCTCATTTGTCATGTGCTTATTGGCCATTTGAATGTTTTCCTTGTGAGGTGTATGTTCAATTATTTGCCTATTTTTTCACTAAATTTTTTATTGAGCTGTATGAGTTCTTTATAAATTCTGGATAAAAAGTCTTTTGTGGCCGGGCACGGTGGCTCAAGCCTGTAATCCCAGCACTTTGGGAGGCCGAGATGGGCGGATCACGAGGTCAGGAGATCGAGACCATCCTGGCTAACACGGTGAAACCTCGTCTCTACTAAAAATACAAAAACTAGCCGGGCGAGGTGGCGGGCGCCTGTAGTCCCAGCTACTCGGGAGGCTGAGGCAGGAGAATGGCGTAAATCCGGGAGGCGGAGCTTGCAGTGAGCTGAGATCCGGCCACTGCACTCCAGCCCGGGCGACAGAGCGAGACTCCACCTCAAAAAAAAAAAACAAAACAAAAAACAAAAAAAGTCTTTTGTTTTGTTTTGTTTTTTTGAGAGAGATCTTGCTCTGTCTCCCAGGCTGGAGTGCAGTGGCACAATCATCCTAGCTCACTGCAGCCTCGACCTGGGCTCAAGCGAATCTACCGCCTCCCGAGTAGCTGGGACTGCAGGTGCCCTCGTCATGCCCGGCTAATTTTTTATAGAGATGGGGTCTCACTGTGTTACCCAGTCTGGTCCTGAACGCCTGGGCTCAAGCAATCCTCCTGTCTCAGCCTCCCAAAGTATGGGGACTGCAGACGTGTGTGGCCTACAAAGTTTTATCAGATACGTGTATTGTGAATATTTTCTCCGAGTTTGTGACTTGCCTTTTCATTTCTTTAGGGCACAAATAGTTTATGTTTCATGGAGGCAAGTCCTGGGCAACATGCTTTAAGTGCGTTGTTCACTTAATTTTCATGATGTCCTTGGAGGTCAGAAGCTCCCCCATTTAGACATGAGGAAACTGAGGCACGGAGGGTACATCCTCTGAGGACACACTCCGGTGGATA
>NC_045446.1:288158-296563 GCF_002776525.5 Piliocolobus tephrosceles
ACTCCGGTGGATATAGGACCTGGGTTAGACATGAGGACACTGAGGCATGGAGAGTACGTCCTCTGAGGACACACTCCGGTGGATGTAGGAACTGAGGAACTGGGTCTCTGCCTCCATTTGCAGGTGGTTGTGCAGAGGGGGTCTCAGGCGAGTATCTGGCACAGGCAGACTGGGGTCCGGTGGCCCCGGTTCCGGTTCTGGTTCTGGTACTGGGCTGGTTGTGGGCTTTTCCACCAGCGATGGGACAAGACAAGACTGCAGAGGGAGTACCCTGCCTCCTTCTCCCACGTCTGGGCTCTGACAGGCCAGAGGACGGCAGACCCGCGGCTCGCGTCTTCCCCCAGCTGGCAGCGGTCACTGCAGGCCTCTGCTCAGGCCCCTTCTCAGCTCTTGGTTTCTTGGGCTGCTGCACTGAATGTCAGATGTTATTTCACGGACCGAAAGACTGGTTGTCTTGGCTTGTCTTGCGCAGTGAAAAGCACCATGTTTATGTGTCCAGTTGCTCTTAATAGCAGATACCTGCCCTGGACGCCACGTGCGGCACATGCCCTCTGAGCAGCAGCCTTCAGCTCCCTGGGAACACGGGGCTCTTCCTGCCCAGCCTCCTGGGGGTTGGTCTCAGCTGTGACTGGCCAGGAGATGCTGGGTCATCTCGGAGTTACCCAGCTAGGGACTCGCAGCCAGTTGCTGGCCGGGAGTTGGAGAGTGGAGTTTAAGCCCTCTCCTTGATGTAGAGAGGATTTGGGGCCTGTTACGTGAGTATTTAGCAATGCTGCCCAGGCTCTGACACCATGCTTATGCGTTTTTGGATTTCAGGCGAGCCCACACCTTAACCGTGCTCTTCATCCTCACCTGTACGCTTGGCTATGTGACGCTGCTGGAGGAAACACCTCAGGACACGGCCTACAACACCAAGAGGTAACCTGTCATCCCGTCCTGCCTTCCGAAACTGCCCTGTGCCCCTGCGTGGTGGGTGTGGCGTCCTTGCTGCTCAGGCTGCCAGGGCCTCAGAAGGCCTTCACCAGAGGGCTGCGTGGGGCCGCCAACCTCTCCCTTGAGTGTGTCTGACGCGCGGACTCCCGGGGCTGCCCTTGCTGCTGCACGGTGTTCCTGGTCAGCCCCTCGCCTGTCACTGGGAGCCAGGAGTCTGTGTCATCTCCATGTGGCCGGCAGCCTGTGCCACGTTTCCCCTGAGTTTTGCATGTTGAAAGGCTGGAACGAGCTGCAGCAGCTACCGGGCTGAGCCCTTGAGTTTGGGCGTCTCTGGGGGTGAGGTTCCCGTAGTGGCCGCGTGCTGGTTCCGTCGGCCCACGGGGCTCTTGCACGGACGGGGGCCGACACGGACCGCTGACCGTCTGGTCGGCAGCCTGCGACCTTGCTTATGTGGTCAGGAAGCAAGTAAACTCATCTTCTCAGGTTTATCTCCACAGGCAGGCTAGACGTTGGGTGTGTCCTCTGCCTGAATTCCATGGAATCTGACACCAGTCTCAGAAGTGTGTGTGGAAGAGAAGCTGGTTTTCGAGCCTGTGAATCAGTCTTGAGTTTTCTGCACCGCGAGACTCTCCTCTCGCGCTGCTTTTCCGACACGCACACAGGGTGTGTCTGCCCAGGGCTGCCTCCTGCCCAGCAAGGCCGCTGTCACCATCAGGGCTTGGGCCCCGTTTGCTCCGGCGGGATGGCGGGAGGAGGCCGGAGCAGGGTCTGGAGACCAGCACCAGGGTGGGGACAGAGGTGGAAGGAGGCATTGGAGGCCTGTTGGTGCTGGGGCCACAAGTCAGCTGTGGTTGGCGGGAGCCCGGGGGTTTGTGGGACTTCCGCCGTCCCTACAGCTCTCGGGCCAGCACGTCATTTTGTAAAGCAGGAGTCTCGATGTCTTCGTGAGTGTTGAATGGCGTGATGGGTAGGCATGGTACGAACGTCGTCACGCCTGCGTGGGCATTGGTATTGACTTGCCACCAGCCCTGTGGGCTCTAGAACACAAGCACACCCAGAGCCCTGTCTGTAGGCGACCGGGATGCTCTAGAATCACGCACAGCAGACCTCATAACCGAGCCCCTCTCCCTGGGGGCAGTGGGGCATTTCTGGTTAGAAATGGCTGTTGGGGTGCCTGGACCCAGGGCTGTGCGGCCTGCTCCCCAGAGGAGCTCACCCTCCATCCTCACCTGGGAGGCGCAGGTGGCCTCTCCTGTCCTGGTCTCCCTACCCGGCTCCCGGCTGCATGCTCTGTGGGTTCTCTCCCGCCTCGCTGCCATCCCTCTCCCAGTCAGCTTTGCCGGCCCTTCCCCTTCCTCTGAGCCTGAGGTGCCAGCGCCTCCCGTCCTGCAGGCCCAGCTCACTCCTCCTGCCTTTCTCAGGCAATCCCAGCAGGGGCCACGTGCAGAACCTGCAGGCCTGGTGTGCACTGGGTAACTAGGCTGCAGAAATAGATGAGGCAGCAAGTGCCGTGCCTGGGGCCTCTGGACCTGTGAGGCAGTGGGCAGGAGCCCCGTGTATGCCTAGAGGGAGCTTTCAAGTAGGACTTGGTCTTTCTTGAATTCATCCATCAGCACCTGGCTAGGAGGGTCTGTGGCATCTGCCGGGCACAGCAGGGCGGGTGGATTAGGAAGCAGGACTGGGTCTCACCTCAAGTGTCCCACATGGCAGGAACTGTCAAGACCAGGAGTACAGGGGGTGTCTTGGGAGCGCTCCCCAAAAGCATTCACCAGGCCCCCACCAGGCGCATCACAAAGCCTCACCACCCCAAGTCAGGCCCTGCCCTCCCAGGCCTGGGTCCTGTGAGAAGCTCCTAGACAGAGGGGCCAGGAGCTTAGACAGCGGAGGGCATGTCCCCCACTTCACCCAGCTCTGGCCTCTCCTGAGTGGCCCCCCACGTGAGAGGCTGGGTTCTGCCACCGTGTCCTCTACAGCAGGGAGCCCCTGTGTGTGCTCATTGAGAGGGGCCAGGAGACGGGAGTTCACAGGGCCCTGGGCACTTTTCTCTGCGGTTCTGTTTTGGGGACACTGTATGTGCTCCCAGCTCACATTCTCTGCCGCCCTCACCCTCTTTGAGGGCACAAAAGAAGCCACCCGTCCTCTGTTGCTGGCAGCTGGAACCTGCTCTGGGCTCCTTCCTGCAAGGCTCAGCTGCTGTAGGTCGCCCTGGCACTGACCGTGGCTCTGCGGCTCCTTCCAGTGAAATTGCTGTGGTACACCTGTCCTGAGTCCATTCTCATGGCCTGGACCCGCACTGCTGCACACCAGGAGCCCAGCTCACACACAGGGCGCCCACACGCAGGGCGCCCACACACAGGGTATCCAGGAGGCTGCGGGGGCCAGTTTACTTTTAATATGAGAATTATCTGATGTCCTTAAGGGTAGATTTCTTATGTAGAAACTACCTTCTAGGCTGGGCGTGGTGGCTCATGCCTGTAGTCCCAGCTACTCGGGAGGCTGAGGCGGGACAATCACGTGAACCCGGGAGGTGAAGCTTGCAGTGAGCCGAGATTGCACCACTGCACTCCACCTGCTGACAGAGTGAGACTCCGTCTCAAAAAAAAAAAAAAGAAAAAAGAAAAGAAAATACTTCCTAGAAGTTAGGCTTATTTTTATTTTTATTTATTTATTTATTTTTTTGGAGATGGAGTCTCGCTGTGTCCTCCAGGCTGGAGTGCAGTGGCGCAATTGCAGCTCACTGCAAGCTCCGCCTCCCGGTTTACACGATTGTCCTGCCTCAGCCTCCTGAGTAGCTGGGACTACAGGCGCCCGTCTCCACGCCCGGATAATTTTTTGTATTTTTAGTGGAGACGGGGTTTCACCGTGTTAGCCAGGATGGAAAAAAAATTTTTTTTTTCTGTCAACGTTGACCAGGTTGGCCTCAAACGTGTAGCCTCGCCTCCCCGAATGCCGGAACAACCAGCCTGAGCCACCACAGCTCCCAGTCTTATTTTTTGAAGTTAATATTTATGTTATTAAAAGTAAAAAGTTATAAAACTAGCTAGTGTGTCTTCCTTTAGCTTGCTGTCATTGTTGTTTTTATGCACCTAACAGGTTCCCCACCTTGGGGGATAGTTTTCTTTTTTCCCTGTTTTTTTTTTTTTTTGGTAGACAGAGTCATGCTCCGTTGCCCAGGCTGGAGTGCAGTGGTACGATCTCGGCTCACTGCAACCTTCACCTCCCAGGTTCAAGCAATTCTCGTGCCTCATCCTCCCGAGTAGCTGGGATTATAGCTGTGCACCGCCACGCCCCACTTATTTTTTTTATATTTTGGTAGAGACAGGTTTCATCATGTTGCCTAGGCTGGTTTTGAACTCCTTAGCTCAGACAATCCACCCGGTGCCTCAGCTTCCCAAAGTGCTAGGATTACAGGCGTGAGCCACTGCGCCCGGCCCCGTTTTGTTTTTCTTGAGTCACCTTTATTGACCTGTAATCTATGTCTGATTCGTGCATACGGCTGATGACTTTTAATGGATTCATACCCCTGTGTGCCCACCACTGCATGGAGGTGTGGAAAATGTTCATTGTTCAAGTTTCCTCTGACCCTGTGCTCAGAGTGCCTCCCCCGCGCTCGGGTCACCCCGGCTCGGGCACTGCCTATGCATCTGCCTGGGTGAGGGCGGGGTCTGCGCTGCCGGCCCCTGCTTCTTGTGAATGCAGTTTCTCCTCCGGCCCAGACTCACCCACTGGAGGGCGGCTTCGCGGCGTCCTTGCTGTGCCTGCCAGTGGCTCGCTGGGGAGTGTCCACTGCGTGGACGCGGTTCCGTTCACTGATCTGCCTGTGGGGGTGACCCTGGGGGAGTGTCCAGCTTTCCTCACCAGCCCATTACATTTTTATCCCATTTTAAACTTAGTAAATGAAACCTCTTCACACATGTTACTCAATAAAATACATGTAACATGTATAAATATAATACACTTAAAATATAAATATCCTTACTTGTAATACATATGAAACAATGCATATAAATATACTCATAGTGCTGAAGAATAACAAAGTTGGAAACAGACACTACACAGTTTCAAGACTTCCTGTCAAAAATGCACCAAAATACCAAGCCCAGAAACAGGTGCGCACAACTACAGGCAACTGATCCTTAACAAAGGAACAAAAGCGATTCCGTGGACAGGGGACGGCCTTTTGAACACTGGCGCCAGAGCAACAGGACATCCATCCACGTGCAAATCTCGACACAGGCCTCGCACTTCTCACAAATGGATTCTAGATAAGCCTCAATGTAAAATGAAAAGCTATAAAACTTCTCTTTTTGTTCGTTTTTGAGACAGTGTTGCTCTGTCACCCACACTGGAGTATAGTGGTACAGTCCTAGCTCACTGTAGCCTCCAACTCCTGGCCTCCAGCAGTCCTCCTGCCTCAGCCTCCCAAGGAGCTAAGTCTACCCGTGTGCACCACCACACCCAGCGACTTTTAAAAATTTTTTGTAGAGATAAGGTCTCACTGTGTTGCCCAGGCTGGTCTCAGACCCCTGCTTTGGCCTCCCAAACTGCTGGGATTACAGATGTGAACTCTCATGCCCAGTCTTAATTATAAAACATCTTGGAGAAACCATAAGAGAAAGTATAGTGACCTTGGGTTTGGCGATGATAAAATACCAGCAGCACAATCCATGAAAATAAAAACTTGATCAATTGGACTTCATTACAATTAAAACTGTCTGCTGGGTATGTGGCTCATGCCCCTAATCCTAGCACTTTGGAAGGGCAATCTAGGAGGATTGCTGGAGGTCACAAGTTCAAGACCAGCCTGGGCAACATAATGAGACCCCTCCCCCCCATCTCTACTAAAAATTAGGAAGAGATAAGTTGGCTAATTGTGGTAGTACAAGCCTGTGGTTCCAGGTACTCAGGAGGCTGAGGCGAGAGGATTGCTTGAACCCAGGAGGTTGAGGCTGCAATGAGCTACAATAGCATCACTGCGCTCCAGCCCGGGCCCCAGAGTGAGACCTTGAAAAAATTAAAACTTTTGCTTCGTAAAAGACGCTGTTGAGAGAATGAAAAGGTGAACCACAAGCTGTTAAAAATGTTTACAAAACGTCTATCTGACAAAGGACTTGTATTCAAAATATGCAAATAACTCTTAAAGCTCAAGAAGAAGAAAAACAGGCTGGGCAGGGTGGCTCACACCTGTAATCCCAGCATTTTGGGAGGCTGAGGCAGGTCGGTTGCTTGAGGCCAGGAATTCCAGACCAGCCTGGGTAATATGGTCCATTAGTCTGTTTTCATACTGCTATAAAGAAATACCCAAGACTGGGTAATTTACGAAAGACACGTTCATTGACTCACAGTTCGGAATTGCTGGGGAGGCCTCAGGAAACTTACAATCACGGCCGATGGCAAAAGGGGAAGCAGGCACCTTCCTCACAAGGCGGCAGGAGAGAGTGAGAGTGGGCATAGGAAAAACTGCCACCTTTTTTTGTTTTTGAGACAGAGTCTCGCTCTGTCACCCAGGCTGGAGTGCAGTGGCGTGATCTCAGCTCACTGCAACCTCCGCTTCCTGGGTCCAAGCAATTCTTCTGCCTCAGCCTCCCAAGTAGCTGGGACTACAGGTGCCGCCACGTTGCCCGGCTAGGTTTTTTTGTATTTTTTAGTAGAGACGGGGTTTCACCGTGTTAGCCAGGATGGTCTCGATCTCCTGACCTCGTGATCCGCCCGTCTCGGCCTCCCAAAGTGCTGGGATTACAGGCTTGAGCCACCGCGCCCGGCCTCAAAACTGCCAGTTTTAAAACCATCAGCTCTCGTGAGACTCCCTCACTACAGGAGAACAGCATGGGGGAACTGCCCCCATAATCCAGTCACTTCCCTCCCTCAGCACGTGGGGATTACAATTAAGACGAGATTTGGGTGGGGACACAGAGTGAAACCATGTCACATGGCAAAACCCCATCTCTACAAAAAAATCCAAAAATTAGGCGTGGTGGTGCACACCTGCAGTTCCAGCTACGCAGGAGTCTGAGGTGGGAGAATCACTTGAGCCCGGGAGGTCAAGGCTGCGGTGAGCCAGGATCACACCACTGCACTCCAGCCTAGGCAACAGAGCAAGACCCTCTCTTTCACACACAAACCTGGGTGACAGCTACTCGGAAGTCTAGGCAAGAGAATCACTTGAACCCAGGAAGCAGAGGTTGTAGGGAGGCGAGATCGGGCCACTGCACTCCAGCGCGGGCGACGAGCAAAACTGTCTCAAAACAAAAAAACACCTGGGTGAAAGGTCTAAGCAGATGCTCACTAGAGATGATGTTCAGGTGGGAGATTGTGGTGGGAGGGTGGCCAGCATCATTTGTCCTTCAGGAACTGAAAACACGGAGACGCCACTGCACACCTGATGGAGGGGCTGAAACCTTAAAAACTGACAGCATCAAACACTTCCGAGGAACCCTCAACCATTGCTGGTGGGAATACAAAACGCTAAAGCCACTTCAGAAGACAGTTTGACAGACTCTCACAGAACTAAATATAAATTTTTTCTTGGGCCAGGCACGGTGGCTCACGCCTGTCATCCCAGCACTTTGGGAGGCTGAGGCAGGTGGATCACAAGGTCAGGAGATCAAGACACGCCTGGTCAACATAGTGAAACCTCATCTCTACTAAAAATACAAAAAATTAGCCTTGCGTGGTGGTGGGCACGTGTAATCCCAGCTACTCGGGAGGCCAGGAGGCGGAAGTTGCAGTGAGCCAAGATCGGACCATTGCACGCCAGCCCGGGCAACAGTGCAAGACTCTTGTCTCAAAAAATATAGATATAGATAGATAAATGAATAGATATCCTCTTACCATGCAATCTAGCAATCTCGCTCCTATTTATCCAACTGAATTGAAAACTTATGTCCACAAAAAAACCTGCATGCAGGCCAGGCATGGTGGCTCATGCTTATAATCCCAGCAGTTTGGGAGACTGAGGCAGGAGGATCACTTGAGCCCAGGAGTTCAAGACCAGCCTGGGCAACATAGACCCCATCTCTACCAAACTAAAAAACTTAGCCGAGCATTGCAGCACACACACATGGTCCCACCTGTCGAGAGACTGAGTGGGATCTCTTAAACCCAGAAGGCAGAGGTCACAGTGGGCTGTGATTGAGCCCCTGCACTCCAGCCTGGGCAACAGGGAGAGATCTCGTCTCTAAAAGATAGTAACGATAAATGAGCATCAAGCCACAACGACAGGGAGGAACCTGAAATCCACATTTCTATAAATCCACGTTCCTAAGAGAGAAGGCCACGCACTGTGATTTCAGCTCGATGACCTGGAAGAGGTGAAGTGATGTGGTAGTGAAAGCATCAGTTGTTTCCTGAGGAAAGGGGAGAGTGGATAGTAGAACACAGCATGCGTATGGCAGTGAGGCCACTCTGTGCAGCACCGTCCTGGTTGGTACACGAGACTGTGCGTCTGTCCGAACCTGCGGAACTGGGGTACA
>NC_045446.1:296573-301872 GCF_002776525.5 Piliocolobus tephrosceles
ACCTGTGGAACTGGGGCACACGAGACTGTGCGTCTGTCCGAACCTGTAGAACTGGACAACACAAGAGAAGACCTTGTGCAGATTTTAAACATTCATTGAGGAGATGGGGGTCCCACCGGGGAAGGCCGACTGACGAGAATCTTAACTTCTGCAAATGCATTCTGTGACCTTCCTGAAGGGTGTTCAGAGGAAGGTGCTGAGTAACTTTGGAAATGAGCAGCGTCTGTAAGGCCAGAGGCAAAAGGAATGACACAGACGCTGCTCTAGTCCATATAGTTTTTCCCCACAGAGGTGCTGGGTGGCAACTCTTGTTACTGTGGTGTGTGTGATGGCTGTGGGAGGGGAGTCTCTGAGTAATCAGAGGGAGAAGGAGGGGAGTCTGTGGGTAATCAGAAGGAGGAGGAGGGCAGTCTCTGGCTAATCAGAGGGAGGAGGAGGACAGTCTGTGGGTAATCAGAGGGAGGAGGAGGGCAGTCTCTGGCTAATCAGAGGGAGGAGGCTGGAGTGACCCCTGTGATGGTGGATTACTATTGCACATTTAGCCCAGAAGAGATACAGATGGTTAAACAGTGTGTGTGCAGTGGTTAATGGATACACACGTATCTTGTTGCTCTGCAAGCTGAGGGGGACTAGAACCAGTTACGCGTGCAGCAGTGAGCACACCCAGGCCCAGATCCTGGTTCCTAGTGTCCTCCAGTCCGTGGGGCCAGGGCTCTGACAAGAAATGGCTGATTCCAGCAGCAGAACAAGAAATGCCGAGGATCAGCAGTGCCAGAAAGTGAGGAGCTCGGCTGGGCGTGGTGGCTCACGCCTGTAATCTCAGGACTTTGGGAGGCTGAGGCGGGTGGATCACGAGGTCAGGAGATCGAGACCATCCTAGCAAACACAGTGAAACCCCGTCTCTACTAAAAAAAAAAAAGTGCAAAAGATTAGCCGGGCGAGGCAGCAGGCGCCTGTAGTCCCAGCTACTTGGGAGGCTGAGGCAGGAGAATGGCGTGAACCCGGGAGGTGGAGCTTGCAGTGAGCGGAGATCGCGCCACTGCACTCACTCCAGCCTGGGCAGTGACTGAAGGAGACTCCGTCTCAAAAAAAAAAAAAAAACAATGAGGAGCTCGGCGAAAAAAACCTCACAGTCACAGGATTACCGCCCAGCGAAAGAGCCCCCCAGTGGCCAAAGAGCAACAAATCAGTCAAGTAGTATTAGAATATAACCCAGAGTATAAAATAAGCATGCACAAGCCCATCCTGATAGAACCGATTGAATAAATAAGCAGAGGGTGCACAGAGCACATCCACGGAGCGGGTCCACGGAGCAGGTCCACAGAGCGGGTGCACAGAGCAGGCCCACAGAGCACATCCACAGAGCGGGTCCACAGAGCAGGTGCACAGAGCAGCCCCACAGAGCACATCCACGGAGCGGGTCCACGGAGCACATCCACAGATTGGGTCCGCAGAGTGCGTCCACAGAGCGGGTGCACAGAGCGGGTCCACACGTCGGATGCAGGGGTGGATGTGAGCAGTGCCTGGGACCAGGGCTCTGTGTCTGCACGTCCACCAGCCTAAGCTGCTTCTCAGTGAAACCCACTGAGACTCTGGCTGCGGCCTGCCCCAAGGAGCTTTGCCGAGGAGGGAGCCCCTCGCGCCCTCCTTCCTGTGAACCTGCGTCTTTGGTTGCAGTTACAGCTGTCACGCTTCCATCTTATGAATCACAGGAGTCCCGTTGGTGTTGGATGAGTTGACCCCAAAAAGACACAAGAACTCTCTAGAGACACTTCCTGGGGGTCCTGCTGCGTTGGATCAGGGAGGCAGTAGCTCCTGACACCTTCCCTCCTGTGTGGGCTTTGCGATCGCTGACGGTCACATGGGGGGTGTTTGGTGGCCTCTGTATAGAGCGAATGTCTTCCTGATGTGACACTGGGAACCACCAGCAGCCCGAGCACAAGGGCTCCCGGCCACTGGGCGGGCGGCACATGTGAGGGCGAATGTTGGGCCCAGGGTGGTGGAGGTGTCCGGGCCTTGCCCGCCCCGGAGTTGCCCAGCTCTGCCCGAGGCCCTTCCTCCCGCCCCAGCATCAGGGGCTCTTCCACAATGGGTGTCTGGGGGTCCCTGCAGCCTCCCACCTCCCTCCTGGGAGAAGCCTGCACACACTGAGGGGCTGTTTGTTCTTTATTTGCAGAGGTATTGTGGCCAGTATTTTGGTTTTCTTATGTTTTGGAGTCACACAAGCTAAAGACGGGCCATTTTCCAGACCTCATCCAGGTAACTTGCCATTTCCTTCTCTGTGTGCCCCTGTGGCAGTTCTGTTCTGAGCAGCCACTCTGTGTCTGTGCTGCTGGGTGTGAGTGTCCTGTCCTCCCTCCGCCCGGCCCCTCCCCAGGGCCTCCGAGGCCACTTCCCACGTGGACGAGGACGTGGAGTTCTCAGCTGGCCGTGTGCTCCTCCTCCAGCCACCAAGGGTCCCTCCAGGCCTTCTCCGGCCCTTTCACTCTTCCCTGTCCAGGGCTCTCCGTCCCTTCTCTTCCTGCTTCTGCCTCCTCTTTCCACAGACCAGGTGGCAGAGGGCGCCAGGTGGGGCTGTGAGGCGCTGCCCACCCCCTGCCCTCGAAGTGGTTGCCCAGCACACTCTGCCTCGGCCTCCACCCCACCTTCTGGCCCTGACTTCTAACAAACCCTCGTGGGCCAGTGCTCCCCCAGGCTCAGTGCCCTCTGTCCCCACATCCCGCCCGGGGAGGTGGCTGCGGCCTCTGTAGGGTTGGTTGTTTCCCCAGAGTGGCCACACGAAGTAATAAGAAACATATTTTCTGGTTCAACAGGAGTAGGTATTATAGGAAATTTCAAAAATACAAAAAATACCTAAAAATAAAACTACCCACAAATAATAACCACTGTTAAATGTTCACGTTTGTGTATATGGACATATTCACGACCTCGAAAGACCGGAATCCTAAACGTGTGGCTTCGTACGTTCCCCACTTCAGGTTCAATAACTCGTCATTTTCTTATAATTTTTTTTTTTTTTTTTGAGACAGAGTCTTGCTCTGTCGCCCGGGCTGGAGTGCAGTGGCGCGATCTCAGCTCACTGCAAGCTCCGCCTCCCGGGTTCACATCACTCTCCTGCCTCAGCCTCCCGAGTAGCTGGGACTACAGGCACCTGCCACCTCGCCCGGCTAGTTTTTTGTATTTTTAGTAGAGATAAGGTTTCACCGTGTTAGCCAGGATGGTCTCGATCTGAGCTCACGATCCCCCCGCCTCAGCCTCCCAAAGTGCTGGGATTACAGGGTGAGCCACCGCACCCGGCCCTTCCTTACTGATTTTGTTAATGACTTGAGTCATTTCCTTACTAATTTTTTGACAGCTGAAATTTTAATGACTGCTTGTTTAGCTGTCATTTGAATGTACTACATTTAACCAATTTATTTTAGCCATAATACTGTATATTTAGAAAGTTTCCAGTTTTATTTTAATAAACTAGGCTGTGGTGAATTTTTTCCCTATGCTCTGTGTAAATATCTGATTATTCATTTAATAAAACGTCCCAGAAGTAAGTATTGAATTAAAGGACATACACAGTTTAAGCCCGTGATACATGTTATAAAATTGGCCTCCAGGAGAGTGGTGTCTGCCCCAGGGTCAGTGCCATGGTGGTGAGTGAAGCTTCCCCATCCCCAGAGGCCCTGAGCGGGGAGCCATCTGGTGACCCAAGCGGGCTGGTCTCACTGGCCGCTTCCTTGCCCGGGGCCTTGAGAAAGGGCTCCTTGAGTGCCTGGTGGGCCGCTCTGCTCTGCTGACTGACAGCCGGGTGGGAAGGGCACAGGGCTCCTGTCTACCCAGTCGGCTGAGCACAGACGATCTTGCCTCCGACGGGTTTGGATTGCTCAGTAGAGCAGTGGACAGTGCAGCGATAGTCTAAAAACTGCCTGTCACGCAGTGAAAAGCCTGGTGCAGTTACGTGTTTGTTGGGTGGATTTGGAGGGAAGAAGAGCTGCCGGAAGCTCAGCCAGTGGCCGTCCTTGCTTGGAGATGCACCAAATCCCTCCTGGGTGCGGGCATCACCGGGTGCTGGGACGCAGCCGTGAGTGGGGCAGACTGGTCAGCAGGCAGCAGCTTGTCCTGGCATGTGGCCCCGGCACAGGGAGAGACTCCTGGGAGATCCTCAGCTCTGTGCAGTCTAGGAACTCCGGCTGCAGGTCCCCTGGTGGGATGTGGAGCATCTGGGCCTGAAGGTCTTGACGCTTCCGAAAGCTCCAGCCATGGCATCTCTGAGCTGTGGCTCGTCCCCTCCCGCTGGGCAGGGCTGGGAGTTCCCAGGGTGTTCGGTTTTGGTTTGAGCTCTGCTCTACCTTTCTTCTGTTAGTTTAGTTTGCTTGGCATAAATTCCACATTACTTTGCCAGTCTTCAGTTTACTGACGGGAAAGCCTGTCCTGGAGCCACCTTCTTCCACGTGTCTTGTTAACTTGGGGGCTGGCAGGGAGCCCTTAACCCTCTGCAGTCACAACACATTGAAGTGGACAAGTGAATCCTGTGCAGCGGAGGTTCTGGGAGGGGCAGGGAGAAGAGTTCTCCAGAAAGGTGGTCCCTGTGGGCTCTGCCCACCTTCTTCCCACTCCCCTGAGTCTGGCCCAGGAATGGCCAGTCCGGCGGCTGTAGCCGTCGCCATTAGCGACTGGGCCTCATGAGGAAGAGTGGAAGTGAGCCCAACCCGGCCATGGAGGGAACTGCTTTCTTTGGAAACTTGAGTTGGCTGCAGCTCGGAGGGAGGCAGAAGGTCCTGGGCCACTGAGACAGGCATCCCTTCTGTGTCAACTGCATTTTCTTCCTGGCTCCCTCTGAAGGCTGAGTCAGCCACAGTGTTGCCCGGGCTGCTGAGGCTGCCTGTCTGTCTTTCCCTCTGGTGTGATGTTTAGAAAGACAAACGAGCGCTGGGGGCTGGAGGGTGGCCCTGGGGTCAGGGAGGTCTGGAGTTGCTCCGGGGAGCGAGGCAGGAATGCAGAAATGCAGACCAAGGGCCTGCTGGGTGTTCGGGGGCGGCAGCCTGGTGCTGGTCACGTGTGAAGCCTAAGTGGGGAGAGGAGTCCGAGATCACCTTTCTGATCCGGGGCCTTCCCCAACAGGAGAAATGTGAGAAAGATTCGACTCGGCAGTGGCGGGGAGGGAAGTTAGCCCCGGACGTGGTGACCTGTGGCCCACTCAGAACATTGTGGTTTCATGGGTGTAGCCATCCCCTCAGAGAGCGCCTGCAGGCTGGGCACCTGCTCCAAAGGCGTCCCCTTCAGTCAGCGTCAGAGAACGCCGGCAGGC
>NC_045446.1:301882-332471 GCF_002776525.5 Piliocolobus tephrosceles
AGGCTGGGCACCTGCTCCGAAGGTGTCACCGGCAGGCCGGGCACCTGATCTGAAGGCGTCCCCTTCAGTCAGTGAGCCCTTGTCGAGCGAGGGCTGCCCCAGGTTAGTCTCACCACGACCTTTAGCTCTTGGGCCACTGGGAAGGTTCAGGTTCTCACCCCCGCCTGAGGAATCAGTTTGTGATCTCAGCTCTCTGTCTTGGGTCCCAGACCTCCCCAAGCAGCTTTTCCTAAGAACACCAGGGCATCTGTATTTCCTGCCGATGGCGGGCGGCTTTTCGTGAGCCATGGTGGCCGTCTTCCCCTGAGTACGTTGGGGCCTCCTGCGTTTGGTCCTAAAACCTCACGTCTGCGTGTCTTGCCATGAGCTGCTCGGAGCCATGGGAAGTCAGGAATCGAGGGATGGTTTCACGTTAGAAGTCTATTAACGTAACTCATCACATCAACATGAAAAAATTAATCCCCTTAAATGCAGAAAAACAAAAATTCATATTCATCCATGACAAAAGCTTGACATACTGGAATTTAAAAAATTTTTTAACATGATAAAAAAGTATCCTAGCCTGGGCAACATGTCAAAACCCCATCTCTACAAAAAAAAAAAGAAGAAAAAAAAATCAGCTGGATGTGGTGGCAGGCACCTGTGGTCACAGCTTCTCAGGAGGCTCAGGCAGGAGGTCGCTCGAGCCAGGAGGCAGAGGTTGCACCAAGATTGCGCTCTAGCCTGGGCGACAGAGACTCCATCTCAAAAAGAAATATCCACCAAAAACCTACTCCAGACTTAATGGCGCAAGGTTAGAAGCATCCCTGGTAAACAGGACGGGGATGTTTGCTGACCGATTCTGTGCAGCAGTTCACGGGCCAAAGATTTAAGGGCTGGAATGGAAAAAATGAAGAAAAAAATTCACTTTTTAGAGGGAAATTGTGCCTAATTCTCAGTTACAGCTTTATAAAGGGCTCTCCAGGGACCTGTGAGGGGCCCAGAAGAGACACTGGGTGTGAAGGAGCCAGGAGCCAGCCTGGGGCTGAGCAGGGCCGTGGAGGCCTGGGCTGGGCGCACTGACCTTCTGTCATCTGTCTTTGTAGCTTACTGGAGGTTTTGGCTCTGCGTGAGTGTGGTCTACGAGCTGTTTCTCATCTTTATACTCTTCCAGGTAAGCCGTTTTTCTGGGTTGGATACCTGGGAACTTAGGTGACAGTCTGGCCCCAGGCAGGGTGACAAAGGAGGCCTTGCCCACCCGGCCCTCGAGTGATGGGAGGAAGCAGGGCGAGACCTCAAAACGTAGGCCGAGCTGCGGGGGGCCTCCAGGAGCATCTGCTGGTGGGGCTGACAGTGGCCGTGTGTCAGGGCCACACCTAGGTGTGGGCACAGACGAGGGCAGGGCCAGTGCGGCTGCCGGGGTGGCTTTGCCCATAGCTGTCTGAGTGCGGGTAGGGACTGGGCATGAAGGGAGCAGCAAGGGACCTGCGACGCAGGCCAGCGTGTGTGTGGCCAGGGCACATCTGGGCCTCAGAGGGGACCCTGGCGCCCAGAGGGACAGGGTCTTTGTGTTTGTGTTTTGTGGTTGACCAGTGTGGTTGTGTGTGCTGCTTCCCCATCCTGACCACATTTCGGAAGACGGGCAGGGTGCAGGTGGGAGATGCCGCTCGCTCCTTTGTAATTCCTGGGTCAGGCTGTGTTGCTGCCGCAAATGCTTACTTTATTAATACTCTTTGTTCCGTTTAACTCAGTTTAAACACACATTTTGGGGCTGTCTTCAGGTTACAAAGGACTTTGCTATTCCCAGTCTTAAAACTCCCTCAGTGCGTGACCAGATTTTTTATCATCATGGCAGAATTGGTTTTTCTGGGGTAGTGTACATTCTATGAATTTTAGCGTTTGTGTAGACTTATAGAAACACAGTTAGGACGCACAACAATTCCACTGGCCCCAAAGTTCATTTGTGTTACCCCTTGGTAGTCGTACCCGCCCCTGACCCCTGACTGCTGGTGAGGGGTCGCTTCTGTCTCCGAGAATGTCCTATACACGGAATCATGCAGTGGGCAGCCTCTTCCAGCCCTGCGCGGTGCCTCTGAGGTTCATCCAGGTTGCATGTGTCTTCCTATGCTCCTCTTTCTTTTAGTATTTATCTATTTTTGAGATGGAGTCTCACTCTGTCACCCAGGCTGGAGTGCAGTGGTACGATCTCGACTCACTGTAGCCTCCACCTCCTGGGTTCAAGTGATCCTCCTGCCTCAGCCTCCCAAGTAGCTGGAATTACAGGCACCCGCCACCACCCCCCACTAATTTATTGTATTTTTAGTTTCATCGTGTTGGCCAGGCTGGTCTTGAACTCCTGACCTCAAATGATCCACCCACCTCGGCCTCCTGAAGTGCTGGGATTCCAGGTGTGAACCGCCCCGCCGGCCTGGGCTCCTCTTTCTTGGCAGTGACAGTTTCTCAGGCTCCTTGTGTCTGGTGACCTGGACAGTTTTGTGGATTGGTCAGGAGTGTAGTGGAATATCCCTCAAGTGACATTTGAAATTGGACAGTGTGAGTTCACCCAGGTGGTTCTTTTTCAAGATGGTTTTGAATCATCTGGGTCTCTTCCATTTCCAAACGAATGTGAGGATCACCCTTTCCAGTTCTGCGAAAAGAACAGGTGGAATTTTTTATAGGGATTGCATCGAATCTGCAAATCTGTTTTGGGAGTAGTGTCATCCTAACAATATTAACTCAGTCCTTGAAAGTGGGATGGCTTTCTGTTGATTTAGGTCTGTAATTTCTTCCAACAATATGTTAGAGTTCTCAGAGTTTAAGTTTTGTACTTGCTTTATTACATTTACATCCACTTATCTGATTCATTTTATGCCCTTGTAAGTGGAACTGTTTTAATTTTACTTTTGCATTGCTCGTTACTAGTGTATGGAAATGTAGCTTATTTTTGTGGCTGGTCTTGCATCCTGCAACCTTGCTGAACTTATTAGCTCTAAGAGTTGTGGGGTTTTGGGTAGATTCTTAAGAATATGCTATATTAGGCCAGGCGCGGTGGCTCACGCCTGTAATCCCAGCACTTTGGGAGGCCGAGACAGGCGGATCACGAGGTCAGGAGATCGAGACCATCCTGGCTAACACGGTGAAACCCCGTCTCTACTAAAAAATACAAAAAACTAGCCAGACGTGGTGGCGGCGCCTGTAGTCCCAGCTACTCGGGAGGCTGAGGCAGGAGAATGGCGGGAACCCGGGAGGCGGAGCTTGCAGTGAGCTGAGATCGCACCACTGCACTCCAGCCTGGGCGACAGAGCGAGACTCCGTCTCAAAAAAAAAGAATATGCTATATTCAAGATTATGTCTTCTACAAATAGAGTTTTACTTCTTCCTTTCCAGTCTGGATGTCTTTTATTTTCTTGCGTAGCTGCGCTGGCCAGAACCTGCAGCTCAACGTTTCCTAGAACAGACAAAGATGGGCTTTTTTTTCCTATTTTTTTGGAGACAGGGTCTTGCTCTGTTGCCCAGGCTAGAGTACAGTAGTGCGACCATAGGCCTCCACAGCCTCTAACTTCCCAGGCTCAGGTGATTTTCCTGCCTCAGCCTCCTGAGTAGCTGGGACTACAGCCATGTGCCACCACGCCTGGCTTTGTTTTTTTGAGATATGGTCTTGCTTTATCACCCAGTCTGGAGTACAGTGGCATGATCTTGGCTCCCTACAACCTCCACCTCCCAGGTTCAAGCTATTCTCGTGCCTCAGTCTCCGGAGTAGCTGGGATTACAGGCATGTGCTACCACACCCAACTAATTTTGTATTTTCAGTAGAGACGGGGTTTCACCATGTTGGCCAGGCTGGTCTCAGAACTCCTGGCCTGAAGTGAGCCACCGCACCTGACTAATTTTTTAATTTTCTGTGGAGGTGAGGTTTCGCCATGTTGGCCAGGCTGATCTCAAATTCCTGGGCTCAAGCTATCCATCCCCCTTGGCCTCCCAAAGTGCTGGGAGTATAAATGTGAGCCACTGTGCCTGGCCAGGTGGACATTCTTATCTGATTCCTGATCTTAGGGGAAAAGCATCCAGTCTTTCCCCACTGAGTATGTTAGCTGTGAGTTCTTCCAGGATCTCCCCTACCAAGTAGAGAAAGTTCTGTGAGTTTTTCTTGGATCTCCCCTACCGAGTGGAGAAAGTTCTGAGTTTTTCATAGATCTCCCTTACCGAGTAGAGAACATTCTAGTATATTCCTAGTTGGTTGAGTGTTTTTATCATGAAAGGTTGGAAGAGTTTTGTTAAATGTTCTTTCTGCGTCAAGTGAGAGGATCATATGGGTGTTTTTCCCCCTTCGTTAATATGATGAATTACATTTATTTTCTTATCCTGAACCAACCTTGCATTCCTGGGATAAATCCTGCTTGGTCGCAGGGTGTGCCTTTTTACATATTGCTGGACTTGCTTTCCTAGCATTTTATCTGAGATTTTTGCGTCCATATTTGTAAGACATACTGTCCTTTAATTTTCCTGGAATGTCTTGTTCTGGCTTTGGCACCAGGGTTTGTGAGGATGTGGCTGATGTTTTCTCTTGATTCGTCTGGGGTGAAGGCACACACTGGCACCATCACCATGATGCATCCGTGGTGCTGTGGACCTTGACCACTGGCTGAGGTGTGTCTGTCCACGTCAATCACAGTGCGTTCTCCACAAGGGGGTCACTGGTGCAGCCTGCACCGAGGGAGGGGAGTTTCGTTGCCCTCCTTGGAGTGTGGCGTCTGCGCACTACCTGGAACTCTTGTGCATGGGAGAGATCCTGCTTCTCTACTGTTAGTTATTCCATCATGTGATTATTTATATCAGTGCGGAATTACAGATACTTGTCTTACACTTGGATATTTATTTCAGCGCTGCTCTGTTTATCATGGTGCCCAAATTCTTTTGCCTTTGGGAGTTTCCACTTGGTTCCTGTATTGCTTTCACACACCATCACTGAGTTTTTGGCCTTTGGTTTTGTTTTTCTGAGCACATCCTGACTTCCTAGCACTGCGGGATGCTCCAGGCTCCTCCTGTCCACTCCCTACCCCGGTCCTGAAATCAACCCCTTCTCTAAGAGCCCCGGGTCCTTACGGAATATTAGGGACTGAGACCTGGGTGCTGGGTGGGCTGCGTGGTCCTGGGTGCCACAGCTCACTGTGTGCTCAGACGTCTGTCAATGATGTAAACCTCCCTTGAGGTCAGGCCCAAGAGCCTGCCTTGCCCCAAGGCCACGGGGTGCATCCGGCTGATGCCAGCGTCCGGGTGAGGAAGGAGCGATGTCCCACAAGGGTGACTTCTGTGGGGGTGTTGGCCTGAGCACATGTGTGGGGAGGGGTTAGGGGTGGGGGCGCGCAGCAGGAACTCGGGGCCCCGTCCCGCTCCTGTCTGTCCAGTGGTCCTAGTCCCCCATGTCCTGAAGCGCACCTGTGCCCACCTGGCCCCGGGGAGCACAGGTATGGAGACTTCGGTTGTCGTGCCCGGCGGTTCCTTCCACACGCGCTATCCCACCAGGATTGCCCTGGGGTGGGAGGGCTGCTGAGACAGGGCCCTGCCCTCCTCCCGGGTGACTGAGATGCAGTTTACAACCATGATCTCCCGGCCGGGCGTGGTGGCTCACACCTGTAATCCCAGCTCTTTGGGAGGCCGAGGCGGGCGGATCATGAGGTCAGGAGATCGAGACCATCCTGGCTAACACGGTGAAACCCCGTCTCTACTGAAAATACAAAAAAAAAAAAAAATTAGCCGGGCGTGGTGGCGGGCGCCTGTCGTCCCAGCTACTCTGGAGGCTGA
The DNA here is from genome assembly GCF_002776525.5 of Piliocolobus tephrosceles. Classification (NCBI taxonomy): domain Eukaryota; kingdom Metazoa; phylum Chordata; class Mammalia; order Primates; family Cercopithecidae; genus Piliocolobus; species Piliocolobus tephrosceles. The sequence continues at coordinate 307,664 of NC_045446.1, forward strand.
GGCAGGAGAATGGCGTGAACCCGGGAGGTGGAGGTTGCAGCGAGCTCAGATCGCGCCACTGCACTCCAGCCTGGGCGACAGAGCGAGGCTCCGTCTCAAAAAATGAATAAATAAAATAAACAACCATAATCTCCCGTTTCAAGTTGCCACCACTAACTCTAGCCCCACTGACGGGGGCACTGGCCTTGCAGACTGTCCAGGATGGCCGGCAGTTTCTGAAGTATGTTGACCCCAAGCTGGGAGTCCCACTGCCAGAGAGAGACTATGGGGGAAACTGCCTCATCTATGACCCAGACAACGAGACTGACCCCTTTCACAACGTCTGGGTAAGACGCCAGGAGCCCTGAGGCGGATCCCTCCCCAGGTGTGGCCCTTTGCCGGACCAGGCACCATCCGTGCTCCTGCCTTGCCCCCCGTGCCCTTGGCCCACATGTGGGGCCTCCTCCTGGTCCAGAGATGTGCTGAGGCCCTGTCCGTTTGGGTGGTGCTCACGCTGGCCGGGGGCCCCTGCTCTCTAGGCTGTCAGGGACATGGTCTCCACAGGCCACAGCAGCACCTGTGAGTCCCTGGCCTTCTTCCCGGGGTCTGGCAGGTGCTGCTCAGTTGTGGGTTTGACCTGCCAGTGTGGGGGGTGGGGGTGGCTGTGCCCCAGGGTCAAGGGTCACACCCTGTCGCCCACAGGACAAGCTGGATGGCTTTGTTCCTGCGCACTTTCTTGGCTGGTACCTGAAGGTACGGCACCTCCTCTTCGCGGCCACCCTGCCCCAGTTCTCGGGCCTGCCCTGTCCTCTGGGCCGTTTCTGCCCGTGGGGTTGAGCTCACGGTGCTCTGAGTGTGGTGGGACCCTCCCGGGAGCCCTGGAGCTGAGCCCTGATCCTGGCCGGGTCCTCACTCCGTCCTCAGGGTGGGGGCGGCAGAGAGAGGCAGCAGGGCAGGAAGTCCAGCCCCACCTGGGCTCAGGCACCCTGTGCTACCTGGGGGGCCAAGAGCAGTACCCGCTTGACCCTGCAGCCCACCCGGCAGCCCCTGCACGCAGCCTCGGCTGGCTTGGCAGAGGGACCGGTACCCCGGCAGTTTGGTGTCAGGCCCCAGGCATGGGGATGCTGCCTTGTTTGCTGACAGTCATAGCATCGAGGCTGCTGGAGGGGCAGCCGGCCACCACCCCACACTCACCGCGAGACCTCACTGGGGGGCCTGCCAGTGCTCTCAACTCCAAGAATGCTGCCAGCCGGGGTGGGGGCTGTGTGCACCCGTGGGCAGGGCCGAGCGTGGCAGCACGTCCCGCACTCTGGTTGACCCTGGCACCCACAGACCCTGATGATCCGAGACTGGTGGATGTGTATGATCATCAGCGTGATGTTCGAGTTCCTGGAGTACAGCCTGGAGCACCAGCTGCCCAACTTCAGCGAGTGCTGGTGGGACCACGTAGGTGCCAGCACAGCCCCCGGGGCAGGGGTGCAGGCTGAGGGCATTCTCGGTTCCCTGTGCCCTGCTGGGGTCTTCCTCAGGGCCCCATTACCCCCCTCCCCGCAGTGGATCATGGACGTGCTTGTCTGCAACGGGCTGGGCATCTACTGCGGCATGAAGACCCTCGAGTGGCTGTCCCTGAAGACGTACAAGTGGCAGGGCCTCTGGAACATTCCGACCTACAAGTACGTCGTGGGGGCTGCAGGGGCAGGGCTGGGTGCGGGTTACCCAGAGGCAGCCTCAGCGTCTGTGCCCCGGCGGACCCTGAGCACCAGGCCTGTCCAGCGTGCGGCTCAGGAGGGGTGACAGTGGGGCTTTGCCTCCTGGAACCTCCCCTCTGACCCGCTGTTACTCGAGCCCGGCCGCCCCTCATGGTGGCCACGGCGTCTGACCCACTCACCTCTCTCCTCAGTCTCCGGCCAGCCTGGCTCAGGGCTCTGGGATCCTTCCGTGCTTCTCCCTCCCCTGGTTGCTTTGGTTATGAAATAGTTGCTGGTACTTTGTCATTATGACTTTGGAATTTTAAAAAGATACAAAAGTCTAAGGAAAGGCCTGGGGGGCGGGGGTCTCCCCTCTTGCCTGTGGGTGCCCCGGCTCTGCCTGGACACCTCTGCACACGTGGCCAGCTCATGGCGCCGTGGAGCGCCCTCTGAGGCGCTGCAGCCACTGCTCAGACTGGAAGAGACTGAACAGCAGAGGGCTGTGGGGAGGCAGGGCTTGTGGCTGCGTGGCCAGACCTCGGAGAGCGGCCAGGCAGCAGCTGGGTAACCAGGAACAGAGTCCGTGGCCCGATGCCGCAGGGTGGGGCCGGGTGACCGAGAGCAGAGCCAGCCCGATGGTGCAGGGCGGGGCCGGGTGACCGAGAGCAGAGCCAGCCCGATGGTGCAGGGTGGGGCTGGGTGACCAGGAGCAGAGCCAGCCCGATGGTGCAGGGCGGGGCCGGGTAACCAGGAACAGAGTCCGTGGCCCGATGCCGCAGGGTGGGGCTGGGTGACCAGGAGCAGAGCCAGCCCGTTGGCGCAGGGCGGGGCCGGGTGACCACAGTCTGTGGCCCGATGGCACAGGGTGGCGTTCAGTGGGCTGCCGTCCTCATGCTGCCGGCTCTGTGGTTCCCAGGGGCAAGATGAAGAGGATTGCCTTCCAGTTCACACCCTACAGCTGGGTTCGCTTCGAGTGGAAGCCGGCCTCCAGCCTGCGGCGCTGGCTGGCCGTGTGCGGCATCATCCTGGTGGTAAGGCCGGGCTGCCTAGCGACGATGTGGCGGGTTGGGGGCCAGAGCTGGTGCTCACCCTCTCCTCCCCTAGTTCCTGCTGGCAGAACTGAACACGTTCTATCTGAAGTTTGTGCTGTGGATGCCCCCGGAGCACTACCTGGTCCTCCTGCGGCTCATCTTCTTCGTGAACGTGGGTGGCGTGGCCATGCGCGAGATCTACGACTTCATGGATGACCCGTGAGGGCTGCGGGGGAGACACCCCGGGGCATGGGGGGGCGGGTGGAGACACCCGCAGGGGGCGGGGGGGCGGGTGGAGACACCCGTGGGGGGTGGGGGGCCGGGGAGTGGGGCCTGGGCAAGGCCTCCTGGAGGACCCTGGGGGGCCCGGAACGCTGAGCCCCCTGCTACTCCTGCAGGAAGCCCCACAAGAAGCTGGGCCCGCAGGCGTGGCTGGTGGCGGCCATCACGGCCACGGAGCTGCTCATCGTGGTGAAGTACGACCCCCACACACTCACCCTGTCCCTGCCCTTCTACATCTCCCAGTGCTGGACCCTCGGCTCCATCCTGGTGCTCACGTGGACCGTCTGGCGCTTCTTCCTGCGGTGAGTGGGGGCGGGCGGGCGTCTTCCGAAGGAGGGCTGCTGTCCGGGTCTCTGGGCGCAGGCGCGGTGGGAGTTTGGTGGTGGTGGTGCCTCCTGTCCCTGCTCCAGCCCTCTGGCTGCCTCTGTGGGAGGGGCCTTTCCTGACCCAACCCTCGGGTCCTTCACTCGGCACTGATGGATCCAGGCTCCTCAGGGCTCCAGTCAGCCACGGCTGCTGTCGCAGGGCCAGAGTACCCGGCCCCCACCCAGCCCATCCTGGACCTCCACAGGGACGAGGTGCCAGCTGTCCGTGGAGCCTGCAGGGGGGGTGGGTGTGGGAGCAGGTGATGACACTGCCCCCTGCCCCCAGGGACATCACTTTGAGATACAAGGAGACCCGATGGCAGAAGCAGCAGAGCAAGGATGACCAGGGCAGCGCCGTCAGCAACGGGGACCAGCACCCGCTGGGGCTGGAGGAAGACCTGCTGGAGCCTGGGGTGGCTGAGGGCGAGGGGGCACCAACTCCAAACTGACCTGGCCGTGGCTGCCTCGTGAGCCTCCCAGAGCCCAGGCCTCCGTGGCCTCCTCCTGTGTGAGTCCCACCAGGAGCCACGTGCCCAGCCTTGCCCTCAAGGTTTTCTTTTCCTTTTCTCCCGTGCATCTGGCGAGGCTGAAGGCGAGGGGTGGAGGAGGCCCCAGCACAGCCTCATCTCCGTGTGTACACGTGTATGTGTGTGTACACATGCGTGGCCACCTGCGGTGTGCACGTGTTCTCTGGGCTGCAAGGCTTCTCCAGAGCCGGGAGCTGGCTGGCGTGGCAACGGCGTGCTCTGGGGCAGCGTGTCCCTCAGGAACCGGGGTCCTCCCTCCCCTTTCTGCCTGGTCAGCCCCGTGGCCTCTGGCCCACCAAGCTCCCTGTCACCCAGCCACGGCATGGCCCAGGCAGGGACATCACAGTACCCTTTCTGCACTCCGTGGGCCCCGGGTGCGCTGAGGCCTGGAGGAGTCCACCCTGGCTCCACATCCACCTCCCCGCAGCTCGTGTGGGCGTTCGTCCACAGACACTCCATAGCTGAGCGGCAGCGGATCCAGGCGGCGACGCTGAGCCATTTCCTCAGAGCCTTCCTTTCACACAGACCACCCTGGAGGACACGTGGATGGGGTCAGAGATCACTGAGCTGGCCCCTCCAGGGGCCTGGAACCCGGATGCTGGGGCCACGACGCCTCTGTGGCTCCGAGATGAGGGTCATCTTCACGAGCAAAGAGAACCAATAAAGTGACAACGAACGTCTGAGGCTTCCAGCCCTCCCCCCAGCTCCCCGTGTCCTGCTTTGGGGTCCGGTGCAGCCCCCCAGCCTGCCCTCACGCGCAGTGCCCACTTGGGGAAAACCACACAGAGGACGGGAGGCACTGGGGTCAGCCTCAGCCTCTGCACCTGAGCAGACTTGGTGCCTGCCCCCCAGAGAGAGCAGGTGCCAGACGCAGCCCCTCCCCCAGGCTCCAGGAGGGTCCAGGTGGCACCCACCCTCTACTGCGTTTGTCCCAGGGCTGGCGACCACTGGGCAGTGGACACAGGATTCCTGGGGAGGGGCAGCTGCCTTCTCGGGCCACTGTTTTTTTTGAGATGGAGTCTTACTCTGTCACCCAGACTGGAGTGCGGTAGCACGATCTTGGTTCACTGCAACCTCCGCCTCCCAGGTTCAAGCAATTCTGCCTCAGTTCCCCAAGTAGCTGGAATTACAGGCGCCTGCCACCACTCCCGACTAATTTTAGTATTTTTAGTAGAGATGGGGTTTTACCACATTGGCTAGGCTGGTCTTGAACTCCCAACCTCAGGTGATCCACTTGCCTCGGCCTCCCAAAGTGCTGGGATTACAGGCGTGAGCCACTGTGCCCAGCCAGGCCACTATTTTTAAAACTTTACCATGAAAATTTTCAAACACAAATGGAGAGAAAAGGGGTTCCCTGAGCCCTGTTCCTAGCTGGGGGGCGGTAAGGGGTGTCGGTGGCTGGTTGGACACAGCCTGAGGGGACTCCAGGAGCCAGATGCACCCACACTCCCTGCTCTGCCTTGGGACCCCAGGCTTTAAACAGCTTTACATTGTGTTTTTCTTTGATTACTTCGGGGAAACTTTCAACCCCTGTACGTCAAGGGCTGTAACATGGAGCACATGTGAGGGCAGCCTCCCAGGCTCGGCAGGAAGGTGTCCTGTGTGGCCACCACGCCCGGTGCCCAGCAAATCCCTTTTCCAGTCAGCCACTCACAGCTTTGGCTCTGCGGCCCCGCACCGACAGGGTTCTGCCAGCGGCCCTGCCCTGCGCTGCAGGACACATGGGGCCTCAGCATTCTGCTCTTTGCAGGTGGCAGCTTTGACCCCTCAGGAGGAACTCCCCACTGTGGGGGGCCCCTCTCCCCTCCCTCACTCCTGTGGGACCCCACTGTCCCTCCACCCGTGTCTGCATCCCCCGATGCTCTGAGCCCCGTGGCGGCAGGTGGGGTGGCGGCAGGCGGCGGTGACGGCAGGTGGGGGTGGCAGCCGGTGGGGTGTCGGCAGGTCGGGGTGGCGGTCTGCTTGTGGTCACCGTCTGCTCTTCCCAAGGAGCAGGGCGAGGCGGGGCTTGCGATGAGAGTCCTGTGTTCCGGCGCCAGCCGTGTCCCAAAAGCGGCCCCTGGGAGCCTTTCCAGCAGCAACTCAACCCCAGGCAATGCCCAGGGGCTCTGGTTCCCCACACACCGAGATGCTCCAAACTCATCTTGGGCATCTCTTGCCCCATGCCTGGCATCACCCATGTCCCCAAGGAGCCCTGTTCCCCTGACTGGGGGGTCATAGTTAAGAAACTAAGATCCTGGGTCATTTTTTAATGTAGGTATGTGTATATATATGTATGTATGTATGTATTTTTGAGACAGAGTCTTGCTCTGTTGCTGGAGTGCACTGGTGTGATCTCAGCTCATTGCAACCTCCACCTCCCAGGTTCAAGCCATTCTCATGCCTCAGCCTCCGGAGTAGCTGGGATTACAGGCATGGCCACCACGCCCGGATAAATTTTGTATTTCTAGTAGAGACGCAGTTTCATCATGTTGGCCAGGCTGGTCTCGAACTCCCAACCTCAGAAGTTGCCAACCTGATCCGCCCACCTCAGCCTCCCAAAGTGCAGGCGTTAGGCCGGGCGCGGTGGCTCAAGCCTGTAATCCCAGCACTTTGGGAGGCTGAGACGGGCGGATCATGAGGTCAGGAGATCGAGACCATCCTGGCTAACACGGTGAAACCCCGTCTCTACTAAAAATACAAAAAACTAGCCGGGCGAGGTGGCGGGCGCCTGTAGTCCCAGCTACTCCGGAGGCTGAGGCAGGAGAATGGCGTGAACCCGGGAGGCGGAGCTTGCAGTGAGCTGAGATCCGGCCACTGCACTCCAGCCCAGGAGACACAGCAAGACTCCGTCTCAAAAAAAAAAAAAAAAAAGTGCAGGCGTGAGCCACTGTGCCCAGCCTCCGCACCCGGCCCCTGGGTCGCTTTAAAGGGCTTTATTGGGCCGGGTGCGATGGCTCACACCGGTAATACCCAAGACCAAACACCAGCCTGGCAAACATGGCAAGACCCTGTCTCTACAAAAACTACAAAAATTAGGCAGGTGTGGGGGTGCACGCCTGTAGTCCCAGCTACCTGGGAGAATGAGGTGGGAGGACGGTTTGAGTCCCAGAGGCCAGGCTGCAGTGAGCAGAGATCGCGCCACTGCACCCCCACCTGGGCCAGTGAGAGACCTTGTCCAGAAAAGGGGGGTTGCCAGGGAGCTTCTCTGCAATTAATTTGTAGTTGCTGACTCAGCATCAGACCTTTGAAAGCTGACAAGCGTCCCCGCTTTTGGCTTGGCATGGCGGGGCACCCCAGGCTGGCCCGCTTTGATCAGCTGCCCACCCACGGGCAAGATGGGCTGCCCCTGAGGGTGGGCCCCACCGTCCCACACACAGCTGCAGACAAAGCTGGGGCGAGAACTGGGCTCCAGGCAGGAACCCAGGTCAGGCTGCGCTGGGCAGTGCTGGGAGCTCCTGAGGCTCTAGGGTGGAGTGGCTGGGCCTGTGGGCAGCTCCCAGCAGGCGTCACCCCGCACAGGCAGAACCAAGGGGCATCCCCCCACCCCAGGCAGGGCCTGCCCTGTGCTCCCCAGCGTGGGTGAGGTGCGGCTCAGAGGACCCAGCTGAGCACAGCCAGGGCCTTGGGCTGCTTCCCTGGTGCAGGTCCCTTAGGCAGTGAGAGAAGCCCATGCCACGTGGGGCGGTGTCGTCTCCGATGCCAGCACACCTCGCAGGGACCCCAGGAAGGACAAGAGCCCCTCCTGCCAAGAAAATGCTTTAATGGTTTATAAAGTGTCCAAAATATACTGGCAAAAATCAGCGGATCTGAGCGTTTCTCTTCAAACCTAGGATATACAGGGTGAGCACATGGCAGGGGCTGCTCAGCCCCAGGGGAGCCTCGAAGCCGGTCGTCCAGGGAGAGCAGCGGCAGAAAGCGCCTCAGGAGATGATCCTCAAGGATGGCTTCTCCTCCTCCAGGGCCTGCAGCCGGCCCTCCATCGCCGCAGACCAGTAAATGTCGTACAGGCTGCACAGAGGCCAGAGGGAGGCGTGGGCCTGTGTCCTCCCCAACCCCCGCCTTCCTCCCTGGGCAGCCGTGGCCACACCACCCGCCCAACGCGTCCACATACACCAGCTGCTCTAGGAGGCAGCCCGGCTGCCGGACACTCTCCACCAGCTGCAGGACGCCCGCGTCTCCCAGGCAGTTGTTGCTGAGGTCCAGCTCACGCAGGCTGTGGTTGGCCAACAGGGTCGCGGCAAGGCTGCCGCAGCTGCGGTCACTCACATCACAGTCGCCAAGCCTGGGTGGAGCAGGGTGGGCGTCAGGGTGCGGGGCGTGCCTGGCACCACGCTGACCAGCTGAGCAGCCTGGGCCTGGAGGGCACGATGGAGGCCCAGGCCGCGAAGCCCAAGGACCGACGGACACCTGTGCTCGGCAACTCGGGACCCTCAGGTGGGGCCGTCCCCAAGGCTCAGCCTTGGCAGCTTGTCTCACTGTCCCTCTATGGCCCTGGGCAGGTTCCCCACCACAGACAAGAAAGGCCACACAGACAAGTGGGGCACGGCAGCCTGACTCACCTGAGACCTTCTGCAGGGAGGAGAAAGGACAGGACGAAGATGCCGTGCACCCAGAGAGCTACACCCACCCCCTTGCCTCTCCTCTGGGTGGGCTTCAGAGAAGCCAGGAGGGTGTGGAGACCACCAAGAAAGGCACAGAGTGGACGACAGAGTTGAAGTTTCAGAGAGAAACGAGGGTACAGGCCAGACAACAGAGTGGAGAAGAGAAGACCCAACACACACTTCCCGAGGTGGAGCCGCCACAGGCTGGGCAGCAAGGCCAAGGAGTTGCACTGGGCCTCTCCAAAGTGGGGGCCAGGGAAGCTGCAGGACCCCCACCCTGTGTGGTGGCTCAGGGGGAACAAGTCTGCAGTGACCAGGACCCAAGGTTCCTCTCCACACCTGGAACACCCACAAGGTCCTGGCAGCCAGGATGGTGTCACCTGGCAGGGAACTGGAAACCCCCGGCAGGAGGAAGCCCTCGGGAAACACAGCCATGACTCGGTCTGCAGAGCCCACTGTCCAGCATGACTCAGCCTGCAGGGCCCACTGTCCGGGGCTCCGAGGCCTCACTCAGAACCTGGTGCCCAGCCCAGGATGACCAGCCACCCATGGAAAGCCCCTGGCGAGAGGCACACGGGAAATAGCAAACAAAAGACAAAACACTGAGGGTGGAAATTCAGTAGACTGGCTGGTAAATGAGAACATCTCCCGAAAATAAAACACCGAAGAGAAAGAAAATTTGGAGAACACAGAGGGCCAGTCCACAAGACATCAGGACAGGCTCATGGGCACAACAAAAAGAAAGGTAAGAAAAGAGAGAGAAAAATCAGCAAAGGCATATTTTCTCAGTAGAACCAAGTATCCGGCACAAAGAACAAGACCCACGCCAAGGCCAAGCACATGGAACCCCGAACACAATGGACAAAGAGATCTGGAAAAACTGCCGAGAAAAAGCAGATCATGCCCACAAGATGACAGTGGCTCATGCCTGTAATCCCAGCACTTTGGGAGGCTGAGGCAGGCTCATCATTTGAGGTCAGGAGTTCAAGACCAGCCTGCCCAACATGGTGAAACCCCATCTCTACTAAAAATAAAATTAGGCCAGGCACAGTGGCTCACTCCTGTAATCCCAGCTCTTTGGGAGGCCAAGGCAGGTGGATCACGGGTCAGGAGATCGAGACCATCCTGGCTAACATGGTGAAACCCCGTCTCTACTAAAAATGCAAAAAATTAGCTAGGCGTGGTGATGGGCGCCTCTAGTCCCAGCTACTCGGGAGGCTGAGACGAGAATGGCGTGAACCCTGGAGGCGGAGCTTGCAGTGAGCCCAGATCGTGCCACTGCACTCCAGCCTGAGCGACAGAGCAAGACTCTGTCTCAAAAAAAAAGCTGGACACAGTGGCACACGCTATACCCAACTAAATGATCCAAGGGCAGAGCAGGGGCACAAGGCCTCTAAAAATTACCTTCTGCAGAACCCTTTCTTAGGAAGCTGCAAGAAAACGTGCTTTAACAAAGGGAGGAAATCTGGAAAGACATCCTGACGCGGGCGGGTTCCCGCATGGGAGGAAGGTAGGCGGGGCTTCCAGGAAGCGGGACCACAGGGTGGCCAGGTGGGCTACAGTCCCATAAAGCTCTCAGGATTCATGAACTGTGACCTCTTTCAACGTTAAAATGAGAACTCAAAGTGGTGCTGCCAGCCTGCCTTGCCCAGCCCATGAACATGCATGCTCGCTCTCACCTGTGTGCTCACGCACATGCACACTCGTGCTGACACGTGCTCACACACACACTAATGCTCTCGCCCATGTGCTCCCATACACGGACGGTCGTACTCACACTCATGTTCTCACACACGGACAGTCATGCTCGCTCTCACCCATGTGCTCAATCATGCTCACACGTGCTCACATGGACACTCGTGCTCACACATGCTCACACGTGCTCTCACCCATGTGCTCACAGACACTCGTGCTCACACACGGACACTTGTGCTCACTCTCGCTCATGCTCAGACACACGGACACTCGTGCTCACTCTTGCCCATGCGCTCTCACACACAGGCAGTTGTGATCACACTCATTCCCACAAGGACACTCCTCTCGCTCGTGCTCAGACACTCGTGCTCACACGTGCTCACATACAGACACATGCTCTCGCTCGTGCTCACACGTACACTCGCCCATGTGCTCACATACACTAGTGCTCACTCTCACCCATGTACTCACACACGGACACTCATGCTCACACATGTGCTCACACGGACACTGCTCCCTCTCGCCCATGTGCTCACACACAGACACTCGGGCTTACACATGCTCACATTCATGGACACTCGTGCTCTCTTGCCCATGTGCCCACACACCCATGCTCACACTTACATGCTCTCACACCCATGCGCACACAGACACCCGTCCTCACACCCACATGTGCTCACACATGGACAGTTGCGCTCACTCTCGCCCACGTGCTCACACACGGACACTCGTGCTCACACAGACACTTGCGCTCCCTTGCCCATGTGCTCACACACGTGCACATGACCTCCCAAATATGCACACTCGTGTCCCTCTCTCACTCACCAGAGCACCCGCAGCACGGAGCCGGGCTGGCCCAGGCCCTGGCAGAGTTCCTGCACGCCCGCATCCCCCAGCCTGTTGTTGCTTATCTGCAGCTCCAGGAGACACTTGTTCTGGGTCAGCACCGAGCTGAAGTGGGAGCAGCAGGCGGCTGTGAAGCTGCAGGACTTGACCCTGTGGACACAGACAGGACTGAGGCCTGGCAGGGACCAGGCTGGCCCACAGCTGCAACTGGCCCTTCTCCTGAAGGCCCCACATGGACCTGAGCAAAAACATCTGAGAGCCTCCCCAGGTGTGGGCACCTGCACCTGGTCCTCAGCCCCAGCACTGTTACTATCAAACCACAGGCTGCTCCCTGGCCCATGCATTCTGAACGTCAGAGCTAAGCCCAGCACCTCCCCTGGAGTCGCTCACTCCTCCCCTGGTCTCCTTGGTCACCCTGGCCCTCTCTTGGGCGACAGGGCCTGCCCCGACAGCCACACTCACCACAGTGACTCCAGCTGGCAGCCAGGCTCCAGCAGAGTCTCACACAGCAGCCGGGCACCCTCGTCCCCCAGCTCGTTGCCGGCCAGGCTGAGCTCCTTCAGGCTCTCCTTGGTCCTGAGGACACGGCACAGATCCCCGCAGCCCTTGGCAGTGATGCCACACTCCCAGATCCTGCAGGACATGGACACCCCCAGACTTTCCTCAGCGCCATCTCATGGCCTGAGGTGAGCCCAGGGGGTGGGGGAGGGCTCTGAGGACAGCCCGCCGCCCCTTACCCTCCAGGAAGGAGGCCTCGGGGAGGTGACTCACCACAGGGTCCTGAGGCTGGAGCTGGGGTGGAGCAGCCCTGGGCACAGCTCTGCAAGGCCCACATCACCTAGCTTGTTGCTGCCCAGGGCCAGCTCCCGCAGCGAGGCCTTGGAGGCCACGATGCTGCACAGGTCCCGGCAGTTGTCTGACGTGATACCACAGCCCTCCAGCCTGGGGACACAGGTCACGCATGAAGCAGCATGGGACCCCCCAGCCCAACCCCGCACCTCCCCAAGGCCCAGGGCCTACTTGAGCGCCTCCAGCTGGCAGGGGGAATCCTTCAGGCCCTGGCACAGCACACGGACGCCGGCCTCACTGATGTTGTTGTTGCTAACCGTGAGCTCCTTGAAGTCCGGCTTGGCCCTAAGCACGGAGGCCAGGGGCTCGCAGCTGGCAGCCGAGAGGTTGCAATACTCAAGCCTGGGGAATAGCTGAGCTTAGCACCACACAGGAATGTGCACCAGCCAAGGGTGTGATGCGAGGGAGTGCAGGGGGGTGCTGGTGTCTCATCTCCCCCTCAGCCTTCTGCCTAGGCATCAGGTGGTAGTGCTGAGGGCCCCCCCAGACCCATCCAGAGGCCGAGGCCTCTGTGGACACCGGCATTCCTTCCGGAAACCCCTCACCCCCTCCCCGACCTCGGACCTCGGGGCCCAACCAGGCCCAGGAGAAAGAAACCAGCCTCTGGAGGGCAGGGCCGCCTGCACGTGCCAGGCTGTGGTCAACTCACAGTGGCCAGGCCCCCCCCACACTGAGTGGTGAGTGGAGCCTGACTCACGGCCAGGTCTGTTCCCACTGTCAGGTCCTGGGGCAGCTGTGCCTTGCAAAGGGCAACTGGAGGGGGAGGGAGGGCAACGACAGATCCCCCCAGTCCCAGTACCACGGAGAGGGGAGAACACCACAAGGACCCTGTGACCTGAGTCCCCTCCTCACGGCTCCTGGCGGGCGATGTGCCGTACAGGGGCTGACCGGGGGACAGGCAGTGGAGAGCATGGGTCCCGGGGCAGGGGACAAACTCACTGCAGCTTTTCCAGGCGGCACTGGGGGTCCAGGAGTCCCTCACAGAGCAGCTGCAGGCCCGCATCCCCCAAGAGGTTGTCGCTGAGGTGCAGCTCCTGCAGGGTGGGCAGGGAGCGTAGCGTGCTGGACAGGACCCCGCAGCCGGCCCCCGTCAGGTAGCAGTCCTGGAGGCTGGAGCATACCTGGCTGTCAGCAGGACTCCCCTGAACCAAACTGCCACGCCCTTCGCCTGCCAGAGCCTAGAGCCTGGAGCCTGGAGCCGCGCTCTGCAGGCGGTAGGTCTATACCTGCTCCTTCCCTGGACAGGGCTCTGGGGTCTCCAGGCAGAGTGAAGGAGGGCACACGTGTGGCTCGGCTCAGGGAAACCTGTCTGCAGACACACCCTTCAGCAGGAGTCCTGTGGTGATGCTGGAAGGCCAGGGATGGCGGGCGGGGCCAGACCTTGGGCGCAGGGGCTGGGACAAGGCAGGAGGGGCCCTGTCCCCCTGCCGTGAGGCCACCAGGCCTGTGTGCCTCTGGCTCATGTTGGAAATGCCCGCTGCCACCGCCTGCCCACCCACAGCTGCCCACGAGCCCCTGGCAGCTTTGTCCCCTGCTGCCGGGCTACCAAAACAGGCCGCACCAGGCCAGAGGCAGTGCTAGGCCCCACCTCACCTCAGCTTCTGGATCTTGCAGGAGGGGCTCTGCAGGCCCTGGAGCACGCAGTGCACGCCAGCATCACCCAGCTCATTGCCACGCAGGCTGAGTTCTGTCAGTGCAGGGTTGACTCGGAGTGCCGAGCTGATGTCGCTGCACCGTGCCTCTGTGAGGCCACAGTCGTCCAGCCTGCAACCAGACCCCAGGGTCACGCGGGCCACGCTCAGGCTCCACCACTACCCCACGCGCAGATTACAACCCATCGGTGGGCCCAGAAGACAGCAAGGCAAGTCACACAGGACATTGCAGAAATGAAACAAAAAAGAGGAGGAACTGTTCTGTGAAAGTTCTAAGATGCTTGCACGTATGCAGACATGTGCCTGAGGCCTAACATGCTCTTCACCTGCAACCCTGAAGCACTATCCTGGTCTGTCTCTAGGGAAAAAAATCAAACTTGTCTGAGGTGACACCTACGGGAACTGCCTGGAACAGGACGCAGCAGGTAGTTCAGACACAGGAGCAAATAAACAGTGACACCAGCTTCTAACATGACAAATAAACGTATTCAAGTCCTTCCTGATTAAATGAATAACTGAATGAATACAGCTAGGAAAAAAACCAGGTCTTGCTCACAAAAGAATGACAATTGATCAATGATGGAGCAAAGAAAGAAATTACAAAATTCAGGCCGGGCACAGTGGCTCCCACCTGTAATCCCAGCACTTTGGGAGGCCGAGGTGGACGTCACCTGAGGTCAGGAGTTCGAGACCAGCCTGGCCAACATGGTGAAATCCGTCTCTACTAAAAATACAAAAAGTAGCTGGGCATGGTGACAGGTGCCTGTAAACCCAGCTACTCAAGAGGCTGAGGCAAGAGGATTGCTTGAGCCCAGGAGGTCGAGGCTTCATGAGCCATGATGGCGCCATGATGGAGCCACTCCAGCTTGGGCAACAGAGCAAGGCCCTGTCTCTAAAAACAAAAAGAATTTAAAGTATCTCTCGAAGCCACTGATTGGTCACAGGAGAAAAGGCAGTGGCGTCACAGTGAAGAGGATTCTTGCCAAACATGCAGGACTTCAACCATGAGAAACCATCAGACCAGCCCCAAGGGAGGACGTCCTACAGGAGCATGGCCAGACCCTCAGAACCCAGAACCCAGAGAGATGAGGGGACAGTCACAGACGTGAAGAGGGCTAAGGAGACAGGACTGAGGGCCACGCAATCCTGGACCAGTCAGGAAGAAGAAAAGGGCGGGGCGGAAAAGCAGACTCTGCCTGGAGGTGCTGGGCCAGAGCCGGCGCCCGCAGGTACACAGGACCAGTCCTCATAACCCTCCGCAAACCTGACACTACTTCAAACAACCAGCTAGGAAGAGACAAGATGAGACCCACCCAGGAACTCATGTCCTGCTTGTGAAGCCGCTGGGGTTGTGAGGACCTCGAGGGCCAAGGACTTGGCAGGGACAGGCAGCGCCCCACGGAGGCTCACGGAGGGGACCCAAGCTGTGTCCTGCCCTCGTGTCTCCAAGGGAGGGAGACGCGCGGAGACACCAGAGCCAGAGACCCACTGGCCAGTGCGGGCCCACACTGCATGAGCTGGAATGGGTTTTACATTTCTAAATGGTCGACAAGAAGCACAAGAATCACAAGAATCACATTTCATGCACGTGGAAGCTGCATGAATTCACACTTCACGTCCATAAACAAGGCATCCAGAACAGTGCGCCCTTCAGAGGAAGCCGCCGCCCGCAAGCGCCCCTGCCAGCACCCCAGGGCCACCCCGAGGGCACGTGTACCTGACCACTTGGCACTGCTGGAGCAGGGGGAGGAGCTCGGCCCACCTAGCGTCGCTCAGCTGCTCACACTGGATGTCCAGGCTCATGGTGGAGGTGAAGAGTGGCTGGGTGGGGGGCAGAAGGAAGAGAACGTCTTGGCCAAATCCCCTCACGGTTTCACAGGCTGGAGATTCTGCAAACGAGAAAAGTCCAAACAGGACCCACGGGGCTGATGTTTCAGGAGGAGCCGCAGCCTCTCCCTGAGCAAACACTTCCTCTTCAGCACCTTCCCCACCTTTGTCCCTGGAGCAGACGTTGGGAATGGGGCAGGGGGGCAGGGACCAGCACCCACCCCTAGAAAGGCCACCATGGGCAGCAGAGCTTGAGAACACAGACGCCAGCTTCCATGGCCCCCTTCTGGGGCTGGGGACTCTGCACCAGGCCAGGGCACATCCCCTGTCCCATGGCACACCAGCCCAGAGGCCAGACTGCCAGGCAAGCTGGGAGGGTCAGCCTGGGACAGGCATGGCTGCCACATCCTGAAACCTCCCCAGGCACAGGCCCTGAATATGGAAGGAGGTTCCCGAAGCCCTGCGAGCACAGCTCAGGTACCTGCCAGGGGCCTGGAGAAGGAAGTGGTCAGGCAGAGACAGCCACCCCAGACCTCGGTAGGTGGACACATTCCCTGAGCACCTGCCAAGCACTGGCCTGGGGACTACAGCAGGGCAGGAACCTGGAGAGGAGGCTCGACGGCCAGGAGGGCTCCCTGGAAGCAGCAGCTCTGAAGCCACACTGAGGGGAAGGGCGGGCAGGGGTGGGGAGAGGGCTCTCATCCAAAAGCCCCAGGAAGCTGGCAGGATCCACTCCAGGAAATGACGCAACCCCAGCTGCCCTTCAGAAAGACGGCCAATGGACCACTCAGGAGGCTCCTGGTGCCCTGACACCCCCAGCTGCCTGAGTCTGTGTGCCAGGCACTCCTCTTCCCGGGGCTGGTTCAGAGGCGGCTGGCCCACTCCGGATGAGTGGAGGGAAGAGGCCCCTGGTACCAACCAGGAGGAAAGAGGCAAGGATGGGCTCGGGTCCACACGCCTGGGCACCAGGCCTGCAAGGACAGTGGCAAAGGGCGGTGACACCCTATGGCCCCACGTGGAGGAACTGAATCCACCCGACCCGAAGCACATGAGCAAAACTGACCAGGGTGTGGTCACCCAAACTCTGACTCCAGAATCTCGTCATCGGGAGGTACTGTGGGCGGGAGAGGGGGTGGAAGGAGAGCCTCAGGAGGCTGCCCAGGCTGAAATCCAGCCTGACACTCCTGTGTCCTCTGTAGCCAGATGAAAGGTGGCCCCAGGGTGTCCTCCTCCTGGGAAAGCTCGGTGGGGGCTCAGGGAGGCCACTGCTCCTGTGACCATCTGGAACTAGGGCTGCGGGAGTGGCCCCGTCCCCACCCCTCAGGCTTGGCCAGACCCTGCTGTATCCCAGGAAGGCCCTTCTGAACCTCTGTGGGTCACAGATCCCACTGAGAATCCCATGAAAATGCGGGTGTAAGCGCCCTTCTCTGTGACAGGAGCTCCCTACACAGCCAGGGCTAAAGCACATTCAGGAACCCGCCACCACCAGCCCGCAGCCTGCTTTGGTCCAGGCAGGGGTCTCCCTTATCCGGAGACCAGACCTTCTCAACCTTACGGCGGGAGGTCTCCGCAGCGCCCAAGGCCTGAGCCCCCCGCCCGGGGAGCCACATGGGAGGGGCCGTTCGGAGGCCAATTCAGGTCCTTCGGTTCCGACGTGATGGGGACGTGGACACGGCGACCTCCGAGGGGCACAGGGCCACCCTCTAGGGAGACACGGGCCACGCTCAGGCGACGCGCAAAGGTTCCCGCTCCCTGGGACCCCTGCCCGCGT
Source organism: Piliocolobus tephrosceles (assembly GCF_002776525.5). Taxonomy (NCBI): domain Eukaryota; kingdom Metazoa; phylum Chordata; class Mammalia; order Primates; family Cercopithecidae; genus Piliocolobus; species Piliocolobus tephrosceles. The sequence goes on from NC_045446.1 coordinate 324,759, forward strand.
CGAGCCCCTCGAACCCGCTAGTTCCGGACACCCTGCCGCATACTAAAGGGCTGGGAGGGAACCTCAGAAAAACACGGAGGGGGTCTCCCCTGCCTCTCTCTGCCCCCGCCCGCGCCCGCTCAGCCCGGGACGCTCACCCGGCGCCGCCCCGCAGACCCAAGGCCCGAGCCGCTTCGCGCTCCTTCCGCCCAGACGGGGACGGGCGGAGCCTCCAGCCGTGCCCGGCTCAGTCCCCGGGCCTCGTTCCAGTTACTACCCCAGCTTCCCCACTCCCCCCTCGGTCGGGGGTGAAGCCTGACGTCCGCATCCCGTTTCCCACTGTCTGGCCCCAACCAGCCTTTCCACTTAATCTCCCGGAACCGGCGCCTGCACCCGCCTTCCCCCAGACCATCCCTCCAGCTCTGGCAGCCCCTGCCTCCTCCCACAAACAGGCCGGATTCCAAGAACTCCCCAAACACTAAAATAAAGCAAACCTGAGACACCCCTTTTTGCTACCAGACTGGAGGAGATGGAACAGATTGAGGATGAGTTGTTGTGGCTGACGCGAAATGGGCGAGGCTGTGAGGAGAGGTTTTGGAAAGCCGCTGGGCCCTCCTGAAAACTTGGGACACGCCCTCCGTTTCTATCAGTCAAGAGTTCTTCATGCCTGAGCTCGGGAAACATGTTCAAAAATATTTTGTTTGGTCCCGCCTTTCTGGACCAAACCAATGTATATCTTAAATGTATTTCATTGATGCCTCATGTCTCTCTAAAGCGTACAAACCAAGCTGCCCCAACCACCTTGGGCACATGTTCCCTGGATCTCCACTGGCCGCAGTCACTCATATTTGGTTCCGAATAAATCCCTTCACATATTTTACATTTTAACTATTACTATCGACAGTACATTTTTAAAAATAAGAATGGCCCTGAAAGATGTCAACATCCTAATCTTCAAACCTGTGGTGTCACCTTACGTGGCAAAAGGGACTTTGCAAATATTAGGAATATTGAGATGTGAAGGCTATCCTGGGGTATCCAGGCGGCCGGCATATTATCATGAGGGTTCTTATGCAGAGACAGCAGTTTTGAAGATGGAAGAAGATGGCCTCTAGAAGTTGGAAAAGCAGATTCTCCTTGGGAACCTCCAGAAGCAACTACCGTTGCCAACACCTTGATTTTAACCTCCTAAAACTCACTTTGGGCTTCTGAGCTCCAGGCCTATAAACAACCGATCTGTGGCAAATTCGTTATAGCAGGGATGAGAAAATAGCTCACTGCAGCCTCCTCCTCCAGGACTCAAGCAATCCTCCTGCCTCAGCATCCCAAGTAGCTGGGACTACAAGAGTTCAATACCGGAACTGGCTAATTTTTTCTATTTTTTGTAGAGACGGGGGTCTCACTATGTTGGCCAGGCTGGTCGCAAACTCCTGGGTTCAACAGATCTGCCCGCCTCGGCCTCCCTAAGTGCTGGGATTACAGGCTGCACCAGCGCATCCAGCCAAATGTAACCTTTTTTTTTTTTGAGACGGAGTTTCGCTCTTGTCACCCAGGCTGCAGTGCAGTGGCATGATCTCGGCTCACTGCAACCTCCGCCTCCTGAGTTCAAGCGATTCTCCTATCTCAACCTCCCAAGTAGCTGGGATTACAAGGGCCTGCCACCAACCACGCCCGGATAATTTTTTTTTTTTTGTAAAGACGGGGGTTTCACCATGTTGGCCAGGCTGTTCTTGGACTGCTGACCTCAGGTGATCCGCCCGCCTCGGACTCCCAAAATCCTGAGATTACAAGCGTGAGCCACTACGCCCGGCCCCAATGTAACTCTTTTTCTCTTTTTTTTTTTTTTTTTTTTGAGACGGAGTCTCGCTCTGTCGCCCAGGCTGGAGTGCAGTGGCCGGACCTCAGCTCACTGCAAGCTCCGCCTCCCGGATTTACGCCATTCTCCTGCCTCAGCCTCCCGAGTAGCTGGGACTACAGGCACCCACCACCTCGCCCGGCTAGTTTTTGTATTTTTAGTAGAGACGAGGTTTCACCGTGTTAGCCAGGATGGTCTCGATCTCCTGACCTCGTGATCCGCCCGTCTCAGCCTCCCAACGTGCTGGGATTACAGGCTTGAGCCACCGCGCCCGGCCCCCTATGTAACTCTTAATGGCAACATCGTGTGCAGTCTCCCGCTTGTATTCAGTTTACTAAACCAATCGCTAAGACGACACTTGAGACTGTTTTCAGATCTTTAGGCTTTCCACCATCCTAGAAGGGGGCCTGCCTGGTTCTAAGGCCGTTCTGAAACACTACCAAACTGTCCTCAGAAAACAGTGCAGAAGTCCTCTGGTTTCCCCCGAGGTGCGTGGGCACCTTGGCTGGAACCTCGCCCAATAATAACACGATGTGCTTGGGGCCCCTTCATCATTTCCGCCAACCCTGGGGACAGCCCTGAAGCCGGCCCCTAACAGCCGTTCCAGTTCTGTTGCTCTCCTCCCCGCAGCCCCAGGAGGTAGCTTCGCGGCCCGGCGTCCGGTCTCCCTGTGATCCCAGAGCGAGGCTCCGCAATGGAGGGCGGAGGACCCTCCCTCCCCGACCTCGCACGACCGAGACCGCCCACCTTTCCCCCAACGCCCGGCGGTGGGAGCCGTTCGAGTCTTCTCCTCCAGGGCGGTCCTTCCCGGGAGGCCGGTTCTTTGGGGGAATAAGGTCAAGGGTTACGTGATTTGGGGAAGAAAGCTCGGCTGGACCAAGATTGCTTGCGTAGCTCGCTGGAATCTAAGGCACTAGGGAGCATGACGGCCACGCGAGAACGACCCAAGTAGACGCAGCACCGCCCCCTACCCCCGCACAGGGACTTCCGGCGCGCCCCAAAAGGGAGCTCGCGGCGCGATGACGTCTTCAGGGAGCGCCACGTCCGCCGGGGGGCGCATCTGCCCAGCGCAACCTCGGCCCCGCCTTGCCGGCCCCCGACCTCTGTCCCGCCCGACCCCGCCCCGCCGCGGGAGCGCGCCACTCGCCCGCGCAGCAGGGGCCTCAGTAGCGCTAGGCGCGCGTCTTCCGAAAACCCGAGTAAGGCCGGCGTGGGCGAGGCCTGGCTACAGGCTGACACACCGCTGGAGCTACTGACCTCGGGACGACTGGCGGACGGTCGCGGGCCTGGAGACCCAGAGCTAGACAGCCGACTTCCTTCTCGAGCCAGCAGAACGGGTTGAAAGTGTCCACAGCTCCAGCCGCCAGAGTCAGCGGCGCGGAAGTGTTGTAGCCGGCTGGTGGGCGCGGTCAGGTGCGGGGGCGGGGACTACTGGGCGAGGCTCGGCGCAGGGGCGGGGCCTGATGGGCGCAGTCTTCATGCCAGGGGGGCGCCTAGGGGGCAAGGCTAGGCTCGGGGGCGGGGCTCGGCGAAGTACAGTCTTGGCGCAGGGTGGGGCCTGGTGGGGCGAGGCTCGATGCGGGGGCGAGAGGGTCTTGTGTGGGGACGGGGTCTCCCTAGTAGGCGGGGCTTGGTGCTGGGGGCGGGGCCTGGCGGGCGCGTGCTGTGGCCTATCACTGGCAGACACGTCTCAGCGATTCCTCAGAATCCTCGGAGGAGGCGGCCGGGGTCCGGAGCTGCAGCGCCGTGGAGGCGGAGTCGCAGGCGCGGGTCGGGCGTTGCTGGGGCGCGGAGCGCGGGCCCCGGAGAAAGAGGCCGCCTCGGGACAGGAGGGACCCGGGAGAAGCCCCTCTGGGGCGGCTCCGCCTGTCTGGGTCGCCTCTCTAGGCGACCTTAGTAGAGGGGCTCCTTTGCGCCGAGATCGCGACCCTCGACGGAGCCACGGCCCGGTGATCCACGCTGCCCATCCCGGCCATTGGCTGCGCCTTTTTTTCGTGGGACCCCACCCCGCAAGGCCTGCAGAGCTGCGGCCTCTTCCCGAGTGTTCTCATCGCGGACGGAGTTGCCCCCGCGTCCATTCTACGGCCGACACCCTAGCGCCGAGTTCCAGACTAGCCTGGGAAACGCAAAGCGACCCCACCTCTACAAAAGTGGGTCTACTTTAAGTTTTTCACTAGTCCCCAGTTCACAAAATAGACATTTTGGCAGATGAAGATTGCAAGGAAACTGACGGTGCATCAGATTCTTTAGCAATTTGCTAAACCTTTTCTCTGACTGCCTTTATTATGTATTTATTGTCGAGACAAGGTCTTGCTCCGCTGCTTAGGCTGCACTGCAGTGGCGCGATCCCAGCTCACTGCAGCCTCCACCTCTCAGACTCCAGCGATCCTCCCGCCTGAGCCTCCCAAGTAGCTGGGACCACAGGCGCCACGACGCCTGGCTAATTGTTTTATTTTATGTAGAGAAGAGGTCTCCCTGTGTTGCCCAGGCTGGTCTTGAATTGGGCTCAAGTGATCCTCCTGCTTCAGCCTCCCATAGCGCTGGAATTACTGCCATGAGCCACTGTACCCGGCCTGATCATCTTTAAAGAAGGTGGTTGTGGCCGGGCGTGGTGGCTCACATCTGTAATCCCAACGCTTTGGGAGGCTGAGGAGGGTGGATCACCTGAGGTCAGGAGTTCAAGACCAACCTGGCCAACATGGTAAAAACCTGTCTTTACTAAAAATACAAAAATTAGCCAGGCGTGGTGGCAGGCACCTGTAATCCCAGCTACTCGTGAGGCTGAGGCAGGAGAATCGCTTGAACACGAGAGGCAGAGTTGCACTAAGGCTAGACCACACCATTGTACTCCAGCCTGGGCAACAAGATGAAACTCTGGCTGGGCACAGTGGCTCATACCTGTAATCCCAGCACTTTGGGAGGCCAAGGTAGGCAGATCACCTGAGGTCAGGAGTTCGAGACCAGCCTGGCCAGCATGACGAAACTCCATCTCTATTAAAAATACAAAAAATTAGCCAGGCATGGTGGTGCTTGCCTGTAATCCCAGCTACTCGGGAGGCTGAGGCAGGAGAATCACTTGAACCCAGGAGGCAGAGGTTGCAGTGAGCCAAGATCATGCCACTGCACTCCAGCCTGGGCAGCAAGAGCAAAACTCCATCTCAAAAAAGAAAAAAAAAAAAAAGAAACTCTGTCTCACAAAAAAATAAGGTGTTTCACACACACACACACCCCCAAGAAAGTTCAGGGCCGGAAGGCAGCCAACCTGGCCGTGACCCTCATCCTGCACACATGAGCTTGGTGACCAGTAGCTGATTCTTTAACCCTCTAAGCTTTGGAGTCTGGATGTGAGGTTTAAAATTCATGACAAGAAGCTGGAAGGATGCCTCCAACCTGACTCCTGGACTGGTTCTCTTGACCACTTCAAGAATGACATCTTTGCGAAAGCTGCTAAAGTGTTCTGGTTTCATTTCATTCTTTTCTATGCCATGACCTCTTAGATTTGTTCCTGGCAATTCTCATAAGAGTGAAGGAAATGTTTAAAGTGGCTGTTTGGGCTTCCTTTTGTGACACCCTGTGGGGAAGGTGCCCAGGTATGTATAGGTGCTGAGTGTGCGGCCAACACGGTGTCTGTGGCTGGGCTTCTCGCCTGGACAATGCGGCTACAGCCCCTGAAAGATATATCTTCATTTTTATTTTATTTTATTTTATTTATTTATTTTTTGAGATGGAGTCTTGCTCTGTTTCCCAGGCTGGAGTGCAGTGGCGCCATCTTGGCTCACTGCAAACTCCACCTCTCGGGTTCACGCAATTCTCCTGCCTCAGCCTACCGAGTAGCTGGTACTACAGGTGCCTGCCACCATGCCTGGCTAACTTTTTGTATTTTTAGTAGAGACAGGGTTTCACCATGTTAGCCAGGATGGTCTCGATCTCCTGACCTTGTGATTCGCTCGCCTCTGCCTCCCAAAGTGCTAGGATTACAGGCGTGAGCCACCGCGCCCGGACTTCATTTTTATTTTTGAACTTACTTGGCTCACCTAGTTATGTCTTTATCTTATTTTTTAACTTACCCAGTTCACCCAGTGTGGAATTGGGAGTATACGGAAGTATTCCCACCCCCAGTTTTATATACCGCCCCAGAGCTGACCACTCTTGCTCGCTTCTGCTGGGTCCTGGCCGACTCGAGTGTGCCTTTCCTCCTGATCCTGCCCCACACAGGGCTGAGGGTGCTACCCTTTCCTTCTTCACCTGCCCCTCCCTCACACATCCAGCCCCACCAGCTACACATTAGCTTAAAGAGGGAGCTTTCACATTCCCCATGAAAGGGAATCCAGGGACAGGCTGAGGCAGGAGACCCCCAGTGTTCATGAGATGCCATTCTAGAGAAAGCACCGTGGTGCTGAAGGTCTCAGTCAGACCCAGGGGAGAGATGCCCCAGGGTGACTTTGGGTGGAGAGTCCTGTGCCTGTTCTACTTCTATAAAAATATCCAGGCCAGGCGTGGTGGCTCACGCCTATAATCCCAGCACACTGGGAGGCCGAGGCAGGCGGATCATTTAAGGTCAAGAGTTCAAGACCAGCCTGGCCAACATGGTGAAACCCTATCTCTACTAAAAATACAAAAAAAAATGACTGGGCGCTGTGGCTCACACCTGTAATCCCCGCACATTGGGAGGCTGAGGCAGGCAGATCATTTGCGGTCGGGAGTTCGAGACCAGCCTGACCAACATGAAGAAACCCTGTCTCTACTAATAATACAAAAATTAGCTGGGTGTGGTGGCACTTACTTGTAATCCCTGCTACTCGGGAGACTGAGGCACGAGAATTGCTTGAACCCAGGAGGTGGAGGTTCTGGTGAGTCAAGATCGCACCATTGCACTCCAGCCTGGGCAACAAGGAGCAAAACTCCGTCTCAAAAAGTAGTAATAGGCCGGGCGCGGTGGCTCAAGCCTGTAATCCCAGCACTTTGGGAGGCCGAGACGGGCAGATCACGAGGTCAGCAGATCGAGACCATCCTGGCTAACACGGTGAAACACCGTATCTACTAAAAAATACAAAAAACTAGCCGGGCGAGGTGGCGGGCGCCTGTAGTCCCAGCTACTCCGGAGGCTGAGGCAGGAGAATGGCAGGAACCCGGGAGGCGGAGCTTGCAGTGAGCTGAGATGCGGCCACTGCACTCCAGCCTGGGCAACAGAGCGAGACTCCGTCTCAAAAAAAAAAAAAAGTAATAATAATACAAAGAAATGAGCCGAGCATGGTGACCTACACCTGTAATCCCAGCTACTCAGGAGGCTGAGGCAGGAGAATCACTTGAACCCAGAAGGTGGAGGCTGCAGTGAGCCGAGACTGCACCACTGCACTCCAGCCTGGATGACAGAATGAGACCGTGTCTCTAAATAAATAAATAAATAATATGTTTGTCTAAAAATGCCTTTTTAATTATGAGCTATGTACAGAAAGCACACATAGTGTAAGTGTAGCACACACGGGACTTTCACAAGCGACGCGTGAAATGGGAAAACATTGGCCGGGCGTGGTGGTTCATGCCTGTAATCCCAGCACTTTGGGAGGCCGAGGCAGGCAGATCACGAGGTCAGGAGATCGAGACCATCCTGGCTAACACAGTAAAACCCCATCTCTATTAAAATACAAAAATTAGTTGGGCATGGTGGCACACGCGTGTAATCCCAGCTACTAGGGATGCTGAGGCAGGAGAATGGCATGAACCCAGAAGGCGGAGCTTGCAGTGAGCTGAGATCATGCCACTGCACTCCAGCCTGGGCGACAAAGCGAGACTCCATCTCAAAAAAAAAAAAGGCCGGGCACGGTGGCTCACGCCTGTAATCCCAGCACTTTGGGAGGCCGAGGCGGGCAGATCACGAG
>NC_045446.1:332571-337759 GCF_002776525.5 Piliocolobus tephrosceles
GGTAGTTTTTCTTTAACTTACACTGGCAGTGAATGACCAGCTGAATTTTGGTGACTGGATTGCTCGTAAGGTTTGGAATGTAGGGTACCTCTGATTCATGGGCTAAGTTCTGCCGCTTAGCAGAAGGAGCTCATGACAGAGCAGGCTGAGGGGAAATCTTTGCCCCATAAGGGCTCCTCACTGCAAGTAAGAAGGTCTTGGCTTAAGCCACCAATTTCAATCAGACAGAAAGCAGACCAGTAAGCAGGACGGTGTATGCCTCAAGAGATCCGTGCTGATGTGGGGGCCTCAGATACACGACACCTCTCAGGGCCCAGGCATGACCCTCTCCTTCCCTCCTGCATGGAGATGCTATGAGAATTAGACACTCCTACAGGGCCCTGTCAAACACTGAGCTAACCTCTGGGAACCCGAAGATGTTCAAAACACCAGCCAGTTCCCCCCACACATACACAAGGTGCTGGAGGGGATAGCTGTGCAGCGGCAGAAAGTGGGAGGTCTAAACTCAGGTTAGGAGGTGACTTTTTTTTTTGAGATGGAGTCTTACTCTGTCACCCAGTCAGGAGGGCAGTGGCGCCATCTCTGCTCACTGAAACCTGTGCCTCCCGGGCTCAAGCGATTCTCCCGCCTCAGCCTCCCGAGTAGCTGAGACTACAGGTGCATACCACCACACCCAGCTAATTTTTGTATTTTTAGTGGAGACAGAGTTTCACCATGTTGGTCAGGCTGGTCTCAATCTCTTGACCTCATGATCTGCCCGCCCTGGCCTCCCAAAGTGCTGGGATTATAGGCGTGAGTCACCAAGCCCAGCCTTTTTGTTTGTTTTTGCTTTTGAGACGGAGTCTCGCTCTGTCACCCAGGCTGGAGTGCAGTGGTGCAATCTCGGCTCGCTGCAAGCTCTGCCTCCCCAGTTCACGCCATTCTCCCTTCTTAGCCTCCCGAGGCTACAGGTGCCCACCTATAGGCCTGGCTAATTTTGTTTTTGTATTTTTAGTAGAGACAGGGTTTCACCATGTTAGCCAGGATGGTCTTGATCTCCTGACCTCGTGATCGACCCGCCTTGGCCTCCCAAAGTGCTGGGATTACAGGTATACAGGTGTGAGCCAGTGTGCCTGGCCTTTTTTTTTTTTTTAGACGAAGTCTCACTCTGTCACCCAAGCTGGAGTGCAGTGGCACAGTCTCAGCTCACTGCAACCTCTGCATCCCAGTTCAAGCAATTCTTCTGCCTCAGCCTCCTGAGTAGCTGAGATTACAGGTGCCCACTACCACACTTGGCTAATTTTGTGTATTTTTAGTAGAGATGGGGTTTCACCATGTTGGCCAGGCTGGTCTCAAACTCCTGACCTCAAGTGATCTGCCTGCCTGGGCGTCCCACAGTGCTGGGATGACACTGAGCCACCACGCCCAGCCAGGAGGTAACTTGATCTGTATGTATGCATTTACATGGTGCGAGGAAACAGCACCCTAGGTAAATAGAATAGCGTGTACAAAGGCTCGGAACTTTAAAATCACCACTCTTCTAGCCTCTCTATTCCTCATACTAACTTTGCCTATTTTGAACTGTATATAAATGGAATTATATTGCATGTTCTCTTTTGTATCTGATTTCCTTTTCTCAATACTGTGTGAGTGGTATCCATGCTATTTAAAGTATTGGTCGATTCACTCAATGCTACGTGGCCTTCTAGTTGATGGAGGCCAGGCAAAACCCACAGTGAGTCTGAGCCTCTGGAGGGTCCCTGGCTTTGCCCAGGAAACAATTCAAGGGCAAGCTGGAAGTGAAAGAAGACAGGCCAGGCGTGGTGGGAGTTACTACCCCTTCCCTAGAAACTTGCCTGAGCCGCCCCTTAATCTGCATGAAATTAAAAGTGGGTATAAATGTGGCTGCAGAACTGCCCTGAGCTGCTGCTCTCAGCACACTCTGCCTATGGGCCTGCAGGGGCCATCACGGAGCTGTATTTATTTATTTATTTTTTTTGAGACGGAGTCTCGCTCTGTCACCCGGGCTGGAGTGCAGTGGCCAGATCTCAGCTCACTGCAAGCTCCGCCTCCCAGGTTTACGCCATTCTCCTGCCTCAGCCTCCCGAGTAGCTGGGACTACAGGCGCCAGCCACCTCGCCCGGCTAGCTTTTTGTATTTTTTAGTAGAGACGGGGTTTCACCGTGTTAGCCAGGATGGTCTCAAACTCCTGACCTCGTGATCCGCCCGTCTCGGCCTCCCAAAGTGTTAGGATTACAGGCTTGAGCCACCGCACCCAGCCAGTTTTTATTTTTTTAATTTTTATTTATTTATTTATTTTTGAGACAGAGTCTCACTCTCTTGCCCAGGCTGGAGTGCAGTGGTGCCATCTCGGCTCACTGCAACCTCCACCTCCCAGGTTCAAGCGATTCTCCTATCTCAGCCTTCTAAGTAGCTGGGGCTACAAGCACGTACCACTACACCGGATGATTTTTTTTGCATTTTTAGTAGAGACAGGGTTTCACCATGTTGGCCAGGCTGGTCTCGAACTCCTGGCCTTAGGTGATCCGTCCACCTTGGCCTCCCAAAGTGCTGGGATTAGAGGTGTAAGCCACCGCCCCCAGCCATTTTATTTTATTTTATTTTTGAGATGAGGTCTTGCTTTGTTGCCCAGTCTAGAGTGCAGTAACATGATCTCGGCTCACAGCAACCTCTGCTCCCAGGCTGAAGCAATCCTCCCACCTCTGCCTCCCTAGTAGCTGGGACCACAGGTGCGCACCCCCACACCCCGCTGATTTTTTGTATTTTTGGTAGAGACAGGGTTTCACCATGTTGCCCAGGCTGGTCTCCTGAGCTCATGCAGTCTGCCCACTTGACCTCCCAAAGCACTGGGATTACAGGTGTGATCAACTGTGCCCAGCCTATTATCATTATTATTATTATATTATTATTATTATTATTGGTGTTGAGGGAGGGTAGGGTGGTGGGAACCTAGTTGGGTGGGGGAGTGAGGAGTGGTCAGTAAAGTATTTTAAATTGAGGCTTGTGCCTTGTTTTGTAAACATGATGTTTGCACACCTGACTGCACTGTGGTATAAACATAACTTTTATGCAGTGGAAAACCGAAAAATCCCTCTGACTGGCTTTATTGCGACATTTGCGTTATTGCAGTGTCTAGAACTGAACGGTGATATCTCCGATCCGCCTGTGCTAACTTCCAGCACTACAGAGTTTGATGCAGCTAGATTGTTTTCTCCCTGGCTGGTTGCTGCTTCTCACTCACGGAGGAGGTGGAGCCCTCGGGACCGGGCAGAACACAGGGTTGCCTTGTCACCACTGCCTGGCTTAACCTGAAATTGGGTCATTTGACAGAAAGACTTGAAAGGGCCACCAGTAAATTCTTTTTTCTTTTCATTGATTTTCCTCCTCTTTTCCTCCTCCTGAAGTTGGGGTCATGTCCTAAGAAGACCCGCAGGGCCTGGCCTGTGGGTGCGCACGTGCAGAGGGTCGGGTCTGGGGGCTGAGGAGGGCATCGGTAGGGGACTTTGAGCAGTGCTGCTCCGGGGACACGAATTACGGGATGGGAGGCTCTCCGGTATCTGCCGAGAGCACAGCACCCCATGACTCCTGGGAGCTTGTCGTACATGCTGAGATGAGTGTTTCCTCGGACAGGATATTTGCTAATGCCTCCACCAGCCCGGGCTTGTCTTCTCAGAGCCTTTCAAAATGCACACACCCTCCATTCCCATGAAGTGCAGTGGATCAGGTTTTCCTTTGTGCATCATGCTTTTAGTGTTAACCTAAGAATCATTTCCCTAACCTAAGTCACACTGATATCCTCCTTTTCATTCTTACACACATTTTACAGTTGTAGGCCTTACATTTTGGCTTATAACAAGTTCTGAGGCTGGGCACAGTGGCTCACACCTGTAATCCTGGCACTTTGGGAGGAGGAGGCAGGTGGATCACCTGAGTTTGACACAAGCCTGACCAACATGGTGAAACGCCGTCTCTACTAAAAATACAGAAAGTAGCCAGGCGTGGTGGCAGGCATCTGTAGTGCCAGCTACTCAGGAGGCTGAGGCAGGAGAATCACTTGAACCTGGGAGATGGAGGTTGCAGTGAGCCAAGATCGTGCCACTGCACTCCAGCCTGGGCGACAAAGTGAGACTCCATCTCAAAAAAATTAATAGTAACTTTTGAATGGATTTTTGTATGTACTGTCATGTATAGATTGAAACTTCCGTTCATATGTGTAGCCCCATCATTCTAGGACCATTTGTTGCTAAGATTCTCCTTTCTCCGCTGAATTTGCTTACGCTTATTTCAAAATCAGTTGAGCATATATGTGAGGGTCTACCTCTATTCTGTTCCACTGATCTATTTGTCTATCCTGTTACCAATGCCACACTGTCTGGATTTCTGAACCTTTATGACACATCTTGGGCCAGGTGCAAAGGTTCACGCCTGTAATCCCAGCACTTTGGGAGGCTGAGGCGGTTGGATCACTTGAGGCCAAGAGTTCAAGACCAGCCTGGCCAACATGGTGAAACCCGTCTCTACCAAAACTACAAAAACTAGTCGGGCATGGTGGTACACGCCTGTAATCCCAGCTACTCGGGAGGCCGAGGTATAAGAATCACTTGATTCCCAGAGGCAGAGGTTGCAGTGAGCCGAGATCACACCACTGCACTCCAGCCTGAGTGACAGAACGAGACTCCATCTCAAAAAAAAAACCCACATCTTGAAGTCAGGCATAGAACGCCCTCTCACTTGACTATTCTTTTCCAGAGCTGTTCTGATGATTGTGGGTCCACTGCATTGCCACACACTGAAACACAGGCCCATGAGCACACATCCATGTACAATACAAATATAAGTAACTGCACACCATGACCCAGTGAAATTTATCCCAGGAATGCAAGACTGGTTCAACATGAAATATGAGCCAATGGAATTTACCATATAAACAGATTAAGGCTGGGCGAGGTGGCTCAAGCCTGTAATCCCAGCACTTTGGGAGGCCGAGACGGGCGGATCACGAGGTCAGGAGATCGAGACCATCCTGGCTAACACGGTGAAACCCCGTGTCTACTACAAATACAAAAAACTAGCCGGGCAAGGTGGTGGCGCCTGTAGTCCCACCTACTCAGGAGGCTGAGGCAGGAGAATGGCGTGAACCCGGGAGGCGGAGCTTGCAGTGAGCTAAGATCCGGCCACTGCACTCCAG
>NC_045446.1:337859-345796 GCF_002776525.5 Piliocolobus tephrosceles
CGGAGCTTGCAGTGAGCTAAGATCCGGCCACTGCACTCCAGCCGGGGTGACAGAGCGGCACCCCGCCGAAAAAAAAAAAAAAAAAAAAACAGATTAAAAGACAAAAACACGGCCAGACATGGTGGCTCACGTCTGTGATCCTAGCACTTTGGGAGTCTGAAGCAGGAGGATTCTCAGGGTCAAGGCCAGCCTGAGCAACATGGTGAGACCTGGTCTCTAAATAAAATAAGACAAAAATACATCATCATTTCAGTAGACTTAGAAAAGGCATTTGACAGAATCCAGCAGCCTTATGAAGCTTTTTAAATTTTTTTCTTTTTCTTTTTTTTTCTTTTGAGACAGTCTCGCTCTGTCGCCCAGGCTGGAGTGCGGTGGCACAATCTCCGCTCACTGCAAGCTCCGCCTCCCGGGTTCACGCCGTTCTCCTGCCTCAGCCTCCCGAGTAGCTGGGACCACAGGCGCCCGCCACCACGTCCGGCTAATTTTTTGTACTTTTCGTAGAGACGGGGGTTTCACCGTGTTAGCCAGGATGGTCTCGATCTCATGACCTCGTGATCCGCCCGCCTCGGCCTCTCAAAGTGCTGAGATTTCAGGTGTGAGTCACCGCGCCCGGCCGCCTGTTCGCTTTATTACTTGGGGACTGTAATCTATTCCCATAACCCGGGGGAGGAGGCACGCACGAGCCGACACTGGCAGGTGGGGCGGGAAACTCAGCCAGCGCGGAACCGGACGCCCAGGAGCCGGCCCGGGGCTGCCCGCGGCGGGGCCGCCGGACAGGACTCGCGGCGCCCCCTCCTGGACGCGGCCGGCGGCGCGCGAGGAAGGAGCCGCCCCGGACGCGCGATTGAGGCCGGGACTCGGGCGCCCTCTGCGGGCCGCGGGGGGGGGGGGGGAAAATCTCCCTGTCACGTGACCTCGAACCCCCGTCCCGCGCCCCAAGCCGAGGGGACCTGCGGCCCGAAGACGCCGCGCGCTAACGAGGGCGCAGGAGGGGCTGCACCCGGGAGGCTTCTCCGAAAGCCGCGCGGGCCGCTCCCGTGTGTGCCGCGCGGTGTGCAAATCGGTCCTTCCGCCAAAAACCTGCTGTCTGGCTTTTCTCAGGTAAGAACGACCCAAAAGCTAGACGACATTTTCAGAACATACAAGTACAAATGAGAAGAGTGAAGATCAGCCGCAGTTCACCCCTCGGCCGCACGCATTCCTTAGATCTCCGTGTTTCTGCATAAAGGGCCATGGGCTGATACACATATGAGCTTTATTGGTTGTTTTTTTTTTTTTTTTTTTTTTAGGGGAAAATCGCTCGATCTCGGCTCACTGCAGCCTTCGCCTCCCGGGTTCAAGCGATTCTCCTGCCTCAGCCTCCCGAGTAGCTGGGATTACACGCGCCACCACGCCCGGCTAATTTGTTTGTGTTTTTAGTAGAGACGGGGTTTCTTCATGTTGGCCAGGCTGGTCTGGAACTCCTGGCATCAAATGGATCCGCCCACCTCGGCTTCCCAAAGTTCTGGGATTACAGGCATGAGCCACCCTGCCCGGCCTAGTATTGCATATTTCAAACATACAAACAGATATTTTCAAAATAATGAGCCCCAGGCCTGACCTTTCCCCCAAACACATGCCCGGAGCCCCCCGAGTCGCCCTCTCTCCTCCATCCAGGGTCTCCCGGAGGCCTCCACCGCCTGAGTTGGGTCTTCGTCCTTCCCATCCGTCCCTGAGGCCGTCCTCACCCCTGCACCTTCCCAGACGGCGAGGGCCTCTCCTGGGCCTCTGAACGATTTGGAAACGCACCCGCCCGCCAGTTGCGGGTTCCATTCAACAGAATTGAGGTGGGAATTGTCCATATTGAGACGGCGTTGGTTATTCATCTTAGCTGCTGTTGACTGCTCCGCTGCCTGAACACCGGCATTTACTCACCAGTGCTTCCGTTCTGTCTGACTTTATGCAAACACTGCCACCACCAGCGCACTCCGAACCTGTGTATGCCCGGGCACGGGGCAGACGCCCTGCCAGGCCCAACCGCCCCCCAGGCAGTGGCTCTCAGAATTTACACTCCCGCCCCAGAGCACAGGCTCCCTCCCTGCTCCAGACCTTCACCAGCCACCGGTTCCACTGCCTCAGGCCTCCCTGTCCCCACCCCCGTCATGAGAATATGAAATGGTAACTCACCGTGGATCTCGCTGGTGTTTCACCAAGTACTAGTCAGGCATACTTCCGCTTGGTCTTGCCTGTTCCTACCCTTTGCTTTATTGTGTGTGCGTTTTGAGACAGGGTCTCGCCCAGGCATCTGGAATGCAGTGTCGTGATCGCAGGTCACTGCAGCCTCGACCACCTGGGCTCAAGCAAGCCTCCTGCCTCCGCCTCCTGAGAAGCTGAGACAACAAGCACACACCACTATGCCCAGCTAATTTTTGTATTTTTGGTAGAGACGGAGTTTTGCCATGTTGTCCAGGCTGGTCTTGAACTCCTAGCTCAAGCAATCGGCCCACCTCAGCCTTTCAAAGTGCTAGGATTACAGGTGTGAGCCCTGCACCCAGCCAGGAGATATTTTCTTTCTTTTTTTTTTTTTGAGACAGAGTCTCGCTCTGTCGCCCAGGCTGGAGTGCAGTAGCCGGATCTCAGCTCACTGCAAGCTCCGCCTCCCGGGTTTACGCCATTCTCCTGCCTCAGCCTCCCGAGTAGCTGGGACTACAGGCGCCCGCCACCTCGCCTGGCTAGTTTTTTGTATTTTTTAGTAGAGACAGGGTTTCACCGTGTTAGCCAGGATGGGCCAGGATATATTTTCAAAAACACAATTACATCCTGGTGCAGTGGCTTGAGCCTGTAATCCCAGCACTTTGGGAGGCCAAGGCCAGCAGATCACGAGGTCAGCATATCGAGACCATCCTGGCTAACACGATGAAACCCCCTGTCTCTTCTAAAAATAGAAAAAATTAGCTGGGCGTGGTGGCATGCGCCTGTAGTCCCAGCTACTCAGGAGGCTGAGGCAAGAGAATTGCTTGAACCCGGGAGGCAGAGTTTGTAGTGAGCCAAGATCACACCACTGCCCTCCAGCCTGAGTAGTAGAGTGAGACTCCGTCTCAAAAAGAAAACACAATTAAAATCAGCTGCCAAAAACAGCTCACATAACCTAAATGAAGGCAGAAAAGGGGACGTAGGTACAGGAAACAAATAGCGTGAATGGAAAAATAAAAAAATCTAAATCCAAATATGTCAATAATTACATTAAATGCAAATAGTCTAAGCATATTAATCAATGCTTTTTCTTTTTTGAGACAGTGTCTTGTTCTGTCAGGCAGGCTGCAGTGCAGTGGTGCGATCACGGCTCACTGCAGCCTCAACCTCCTGGGTTCAGGTGATTCTCACTTTATCCTCCAGAGTAGCTGACACTACAGGCACACACCACAATGGCTGGCTAATTTCTGTATTTTTTGTAGAGACGGAGTTTCACCATGTTGCCCAGGTTGGTCTCAACTCCTGAGCTCAAGCAATCCGCCCACCTCAGCCTCCCAAAATGCTGGGATTACAGGAGTGAGCCCCCTCGCCTGGCCTTTTTTTGTTTTGTTTTGTTAGGTAAATTCTGACATTTTCTGTATACATTTTCTTTTCTTTTCTTTTTTGAGACAGAGTTTCACCCTTGTCGCAAAGCGCAAAGGCCGGAGTGTAGTGGCACTATCATCGGCTCACTGCAACCTCCACTTCTCGGGTTCAAGCAATTCTCCTGCGTCAGCCTCCCAAGTAGCTGGGATTACAGGCATGCACCACCATGCCTGGCTAATTTTTGTATTTTTAGTAGAGATGGAGTTTCACCACATTGGCCAGGCTGGTCTCGAACTCCCGACGTCAAGGTGATTCGCTCGCTTTGGCCTCCCAAAGTGCTGGGATTATAGGCATGAGCCACCGCGACCAGCAATATATAGTTTTAAAAAGCAATCTGGGAGCCAGGCGTGGTGGCTCATGCCTGTAATCCCAGCACTTTGGGAGGCTGAGGCAGGCAGATCATGAAGTCAGGAGTTTGAGACCAGCCTGACCAACATGGTGAAACCCCATGTCTACTACAAATACAAAAATTAGCCCAGTGTGCTGGCGTGTGCCCATAATCCCAGCTACTCAGGAGGCTGACGCAGGAGAATCACTTGAACCCAGGAGGTGGAGGCTGCAGTGAGCCAAGATCACACCACTGCACTCCAGCCTGGGTGACAGTGAGACTCCATCTAAAAAAGAAAAAAAAGGTGTTGGCAGTGCCCGGCACGGTGGCTCACACCTATAATCCCAGCACTTGGGAGGCCCAGGTGGGCGGATCATGAGATCAGGAGTTCAAGACTGCTGATCCTGGCCAATATGGTGAAACCCTGTCTCTAAAAATACAAAAATTAGCTGGATGTGGTGGCGCGTGCCTGTAGTCCTAGCTACTCGGAGGCTGAGGCAGAAGAAACGGGAGGCAGAAGTTGCAGTGAGCTGAGATTGTGCCACTGCACTCCAGCCTGGGCAACAGAACGAGACCCTGTCTCGAAAAAGAATAATAAATAAACAAAATAAAAAGAAAACTACGTGATCTGAAGAAAAACATTTAAGAGACCTAAATAAATGGAGAGACATACCACATTCTTAGATGGAGACGCAATATCATACAGGTGTCAGTTCTCAGTAACTGATCTATGGATTCATTGCAATTCCAATCAAAGTCCCAACAGGACTTTCTGTAGATATAGACAAACTGATTCTAAATGGACCACACGTGGAAAAATGAAAGAAGACTCACATAACCCAATGTTACGCTGACTCTGGAGTGACAACGTGAAGCCAGCTTGGTGTTGGAGAAGGGGCAGGCACACACTGAGGGAAGGTGACTTGGGTCATGGATTATTGACCAAGGTACACAAGCAATTCAATAAAGGAGGATCTTTTCAACAAGCAGCGTGGGAACAACCGTACATCCTTATGCAGAAAAAATGAATCTTGACCTAACCCTCATAACTTAGACCTACGATCCATTTTGAGACCATCTTGTATAAGTATGAAATATAAAAATTGGTGGGGCATAGTGGCTCACACCTGTAATCCCAGCACTTTGGGAGGCCAAGGTGGGTGGATCACAACATCAGGAGATCAGGACCATCCTGGCCAACATGATGAAACCCTCTCTCTACTAAAATACAAAAACAAAAATTAACTGGGCGTGGTGGTGTGCGCCTGTAGTCCCAGCTACTCAGGAAGCTGAGGCAGAGGAATCGCTTGAACCCAGGAGGTGGAGGTTGCAGTGATCTGAGATCTTGCCACTGCACTCCAGCCTGGCGACAGAGCTGCGGCGGGCAAATCACCTGAGGTCGGGAGTTTAAGACCAGCCTGGCCAACATGGAGAAACCCTGTCTCTACCAAAAATACAAAAGTTAGCTGGGTATGGTGGCGAGCGCCTGTAATCTCAGCTACTTGAGAGAATGAGGTAGGAGAATCAGAGGTTGCAGTGAGCCAAGATCACTCCACTGCACTCCAGCCTGGGAGACAGAGTAAGACTCCATCTCAAAAAGAAAAAAAAGGGCCGGGCGCAGTGGCTCAAGCCTGTAATCCCAGCACTTTGGGAGGCCGAGACGGGCGGATCACGAGGTCAGGAGATCGAGACCATCCTGGCTAACACGGTGAAACCCCGTCTCTACTAAAAAATACAAAAAACTAGCCGGGCGAGGTGGTGGGTGCCTGTAGTCCCAGCTACTCCGGAGGCTGAGGCAGGAGAATGGCGTAAACCCGGGAGGCAGAGCTTGCAGTGAGCTGAGATCTGGCCACTGCACTCCAGCCTGGGCGACAGAGCCAGACTCCGTCTCAAAAAAAAAAAAAACAAAAAAATTTATATATATCTATATATACACGTGTGTGTGTGTATATGTATGTATATGTGTGTATATATGTATGTGTATATGTGTATGTATGTGTGTATATGTGTGTGTATATATATGCATGTATATGTGTGTGTATATATGTGTGTATATAGATGCATGTATGTATGTATATGTGTATGTATATATGTGTCTGTATATATATGTATATGACTTGGGTTTTTTTCCTTTGTTTAAACAGAGATAGGATCTTGCTATGCTGCCCATGCTGGTCTCAAACTCCTGGCCTCAAGTGATCCTGCTGCCTCAGGCTCCCAAGTAGCTGGGATTACAGGTGTGAGCCACTGTACCCAGCTAACTTTATTTTAGAGATGGGGTCTCCTGTGTTACCCAGGCTGGCCCGGAACCCCTGGACTCACACAATCCTCCTGCCTTGGCCTCCCAATGGGGAGGGATTACAGGTGTGAGCCAACAAGCCCAGCCAATTTACCATTTTTACGTAACAACACAGGAGAAGGTGGGCGCAGTGGCTCAGGCCTATAATCCCAGCACTTTGGGAATCTAAGGTGGGCGGATCATTTGAGGTCAGGAGTTCGAGACCAGCCTGGCCAACACGGTGAAACCCCGTCTTTGTATCATCTACCAAAAATAGGGGGGAAAAAATTTAGCTGGGTGCAGTGGCACACACCTGTGGTCCTAGCTACTCGCTGGAGCCTGGGAGGCAAAGGTTGCATTCAGCCAAGATTGCACCACTATACTCCAGACTGGGCAACAGAACAAGACCCCGTTTGAAAAATAAAACAACAAAAAAACCTGACACATTGGACTTCATTAAAATTTAACTTTTTGTCCTGTGAAAGGCCTTAATAAAAGAAAGAACAGAACTACAGATACGGGAAAATATTTTTTTTCTTTTGAGATGGAATTTCACTCTTGTCACCCAGGCTGGAGTGCAGTGACACGATCTCAGCTCACTGCAACCTCCCCCTCTTGGGTTGAAGCAACTCTCCTGCCTCAGCCTCCCAAGTATCTGGGATTACAGGTGCCCACAACCACGCCCAGCTAACTTTTGTTTTTTTAATAGAGACAGAATTTCACCATGTTGGCCAGGCTGGTCTTGAACTCCTGACCTCAGGTGATCCACCCACCTTGGCCTCCCAAAGTGCTGGGATTATAGGCCTGAGCCACTGTGCCTGGCCAACAGGAGAATATTCTCAAATCACACCTCTGACAAGGACTCATTCATAATATGTAAAGAAGTGTTGGCCAGGCGCAGTGGTTCACACCCCTAATCCCAGCACTTTGGGAGGCCAAGGCGGGTGGGTCACTTGAGGTCAGGAGTTTGAGACCAGCCTGGCCAGTATGGCGAAACCCCATCTCTACAAAAAATAGAAAAATAAGCCAGGTGTGGTTCGTGCCTGTCGTCCCAGCTCCTCAGGAGGCTGAGACACGAGAATCGCTTGAACCCGTGAGGCAGAGGTTGCAGTGAGCTGAGATCGCGCCACTGCACTCCGGCCTGGGTGACAGAGGTGACAGCGCAAGACCCTGTCTCGAAAAAAAAAAAAAAAAGAAAAGAAGAATCTCAAAACATAACCAAATAAAAAACCAGTTTCAAAAATGAACAAAATGCTGGGTGAAGTGGCTCATACCTGTAATCTCAACACTTAGAGAGGCTGAGCAGAAGGGATCACTCGAGGCCAGGAGTTTGAGACCAGCCTGGCCAACACAGTGAGAGCTGGTCTGTAGAAAAAATAAAAAAACATGTAGCCAGGCATGCTGGTGCACGCCTGTAGTCCCAGCTACTCAGGAGACTGAAGCAGAAGGACCACTTAAGCCAGGGAGGTCGAGGCTGCAGTGAGCTACCATCACACCACTGCACTCCAGCCTGGGGGACAGAGCCAGACGCTGTCTCCAATAAATAAGTGGGCCAGGTGCGACGGCTCACATCTGTAATCCTAGCACCGTGGGAGGCCAAGGCACATGGATCACACTGAGCTCGAGGCTCAGGAGTTCAAGACCAGCCTGGACAACATGGCAAGACCACGTCTCTAGAAAAAAAATATATATATATATTTTATTTTATTTTATTTATTTATTTATTTTCTGAGA
>NC_045446.1:350796-371184 GCF_002776525.5 Piliocolobus tephrosceles
ACTCCTGACCTCAGGTGATCCACCCACATCGGCCTCCCAAAGTGCTGCGATTACAGGCGTGAGCTACTGCGCCCGGCCCACTATACTGTTTATAGCAGTGGCTGCACCATTTCACATTCCCACCAGCGGTGCACAGGGGCTTCATTTTCTCCACATCTTTGTCAATATGTGTTATTTCTATCTTTTTTTTTTTTTAATTGTAGGCATCCTAATGGGTATGAGGTGGTTTAGCCAGATTTTAAAGAAGAAAAGTTTAAACGGTGGCATAGGATAATTAACTTAATGTTTGGGGTAAAGCCCTGCTTGTTTGCCATGCTGTACTTTTTCTCTTGCTTTTGATCTAGAATTACTCACCTGTGTGTTTCTCTTTATTCAGATGAATCTATAAAATATGCCATATACAATAGCACTGGCATTCAGATTGGAGCCTACAATTATATGGAGGTTGGTGGGACGAGTTCATCACTACTAGACAGCACAAATACGAACTTTAAAGAAGAGCCAGCTTCCAAGTACCAAGCTATCTTTGGTAAGATACCCTGGAGGGACCCAATGTCTAGCAACCTTGAACTTTCTTACTTGTGAGAAGGACATAGTGGAATCTTAAAATTTCTCTGATAATTCTTCTTGAAAGTTTTCTCATGTTACTTCTGCAAAATATCTTTGTAATTTCCATATAATTCCTTTGTAATTTATTTATTTATTTTCTGAGACGGAGTCTCGCTCTGTCGCCCAGGCTGGAGTGCAGTGGCTGGATCTCAGCTCACTGCAAGCTCCGCCTCCCGGGTTCCCGCCATTCTCCTGCCTCAGCCTCCCGAGTAGCTGGGACTACAGGCGCCGCCACCTCGCCCAGCTAGTTTTTTTGTATTTTTAGTAGAGACGGGGTTTCACCGTGTTAGCCAGGATGGTCTCGATCTCCTGACCTCGTGACCCGCCCGTCTCGGCCTCCCAAAGTGCTGGGATTACAGGCTTGAGCCACCGCGCCCAGCCTCTAAAAAAAAAATTTTTAATTAGCCTGGGAGGTCGAGGTTGCTGTGAACTATGATCACTGCACTCCAGCCTGTCCAATATAAATCAAATGAAATAATAAAAAATAGGCCAGGCAGGTGGCTCACACCTGTAATCCTGTCATGATCCTTCCCTTTTGGAGGCCAAGGCAGGCAGATCACCTGAGGTCAGGAGTTCAAGACCAGTTTGGGCAACGCGGTGAAACCCCATCTCTAATGAAAGTACAAAAAATTAGCCAGGTGTGGTGGCGGGTGCCTGTAGTCCCAGCTACTCGGGAGGCAGGAGAATTGCTTGAACCTGGGAGGCGGAGGTTGCAGTGAACCGAGATTGCACCACTGCACTCCAGCCTGGGTGACAAAGAGAGACTCCGTGTCAAAAAAAAATTTTTTTTTGCAATGTGTCATGTGCCATTGCTAACCGTGGGCACCATGCACAGTGAACTCCGGGACTCACGCATCTTCCCAGACTGAAATCTGTTACCAGTTGAACAGCAACTCCCAGCTCCGCTCCCCAGCCCCTGGCCACGGCCACCCTACTTTCTGCTTCTGAGTTTGATTATTGCCTAACAGCAGAGGAATCATGCAGAATTTCTCACTTAGCAAAACGGTAGGGTAAGGTTTTTTTGTTTTGTTTTTGAGATGGAGTCTTGCTGTGTCGCTCAGGCTGGAGTGCACGGGAACAATCTCGGCTCACTGCAAACTCCGCCTCCCGGGTTCACGCCATTCTCCTGCCTCAGTCTCCCGAGTAGCTGGGACTACAGGCGCCCGCCACCAAGCCCAGTTAATTTTTGTATTTTTAGTAGAGACAGGGTTTCACTGTGTTAGCCAGGATGGTCTTCATCTCCTGACCTCATGATCCGCCCGCCTCAGCCTCCCAAAGTGCTGGGATTACAGGCGTGAGCCACCGCGCCTGGCCTGTTTTTTGTTTTTGAAACGAGTCTCGCTTTGTTGCCCAGGCTGGAGTGCAGTGTTGCTATCTCGGCTCACAGCAACCTCCACCTCCTGGGTTCAAGCGATTCCCCTGCCTCAGCCTCCCGAGTAGCTGGGATTACAGGCGCCTGCCACCACGCCCAGCTAATTTTCATATTTTTATTAGAGACGGGGTTTCACCATGATGGCCAGGCTGGTCTTGAACTCGACCTCAGGTGATTCACCCGCCTCCGCCTCCCAAAGTGCTGGGATTGCAGGTGTGAGTCACCGCGCCCGGCCTGAAACCCTGCATCTTTATCCAGGCCTCCCTGGATGGATGTTGGGAGAGTTTACGCGTGGCCGTGGGGGATCGCTGTGGCAGGCTCTCAGCTATCAGAGGGCTCCATTGCGAGGAGGCAGCTGGTGGCGAATCCTGAGCAGCGATGTGATCCGAGGGGCAGGCGGCAGGTGGGACGGAGGCTGATGTCACACAGGTGAGTCCCCCACCTCCCCCCAGGCTTCCTCCACCCCCTTGGCAGCCCAGCAGGGTCTGTCAATCAGTGGGACCTGGTCAGCTGGCTGCTGGGGGACCTCAGGCAGGGGACTTGTCCTTGGGGCCTTGCGGCCTCCAGCGAGGGGGACATTCACAGCACCCAGGAGGGCTCCTCCAGAAGGTGAGACACAGGCACTGAATCCAGCCCTTTACACAAGACCCGAGTCCACCAAGGGAGGGGCCCAGCCCCTCCCCGCGTCTGCATCCCCATGACCACCCAGGTGGAGAGGGCTGAGTGTGGTGCCCCTGCAGATGCTCTGACGATTGCCTCAGGCCACGGGGGTGACAGTGACTTAGATCTGTATGCACGTGAGTGGGACAGCCAGGCCTAGCTGGAGAAGAAACACACACGCACACATGTTCACCCACATACACGTGCACTCACATGCTGACAGTTCAGTGGGTGGAGGACACTGACTCCAGGCTCAGCTGACCTGGGCAGGGCGCTGTTGTGACGTGTGCAGCCACCCCACGACGTCACTGGTGCCAAGTGCCCAGCATGTGTGGAGCAACTGGGGACACAGCGGGTGTCCGAGAGGGGCTGTGTCTGAAGGGGAGAGGTGGGTCTCAGCACAGCTGCCCTCCCCCATGGTATGGCGACAGGCACTACCAGGTGGCCTGCGCTGGCCTCTATGTGGCGGCCAAGGGTCATCCCTGAGCACTCAGCGGGTGCCCGTTCCACGCAGACTGTGCAAACGACTGTCTCATTCACCTCATGGCAACCCCATGGGGTGGATACGAACACACGCATGTGACAGGTGAGACCTTCGAGGTCGGGGGGAGGAGACAGACCCGACCTTGGCCGTGCTCTCCAGCCCTGCCCTGTGCTGCACCCAGCCTAACCTCTGCAGCCTCCCTGCCCTGGACACAAATCTGGCTGAGACCCCAGACCCTGATGGGGCAGAGTCTGGCACTGCAAGAGCCACCAGGATGGGCCCCCTGGGTGTGGGCAGAGGGTGGTCCTCAGTCCAGGTTTCTGCCAGAAGATGGGTCCCTGCAGGAGGGGGTCTCAGCAGCTCAGACTTCAGATGCAGTCACTGCTGCTTGCTGGGGGACGGCCAGACACGGAGCCCTCTGTTCTCTGGCAGTTCTGGACAATGAGGGATCCGTGGAGGAACACCTGGTGGGCAGCAGGAGTCCCTCTTGCGGGTCAGGGTGCAGGGACAGGCTCTCCCCACACAGCCCTCCCACAGTCTTGTTCTCTGGGATTGGCAGTTTGCAGGGGCGTCCCCAGCATCAGACCGGGGGGGCCACACAGGGACCCAGATCCATGGGGCCCAGCCCTATCAAGACCAGATGGGCTCAGTGGAGAAGCTGACCACACCTGCTTTCCTTCCAGCCAAACCGGGAGAGTGTCCCGGCACCCAGGCCTCCGCAGGTAACCCCAGACATCAAGGCCCTCCTCACAGGGACGAGCTGGCTCTCCCCTGCCCATCAGCGCAGCTCCAGAATGCCAAGGGGTCCGCTCCCACATGGAGGCCTGGTCCTCCCACACACTGGCCTGGCTGGGCTGTCCCCGAGGCCAAGGCCTAGTGGCATGAGGGGGCTTCCGTGGAGCCCAAGGCAGTGGGCTGCTCTCTGGAGTCCCCAGGACCCTGGGTGTGGCTGGCCTGTCCCCAGATCAGGACAGACCCCAGGTTGTCCAGTGGTTCCCATGCTGGAACTCCTGTTGAAGCCACCCAGGGACCTGGTGCTTTCCACAGTTCAGCATGGAGCAGGGGTGCTGGGCCCTGTCCCCTCCGCGTCTGTCCTGGACACCCCAGGACCACAGCAGAGGTCAAGCCCTGCAACCCCAGCAGGGACCTGACACCAGGCCCTGCCCAGCCCTGTAATGACCAAGAGGCAGGTCCAGAGACACCCCCTGCACAGGGTCACCTGCATCTGACCCCCTCGGCAGGCAGTGACCGGCACAGTGTGGAAGGAGCCAGGGTGGTACCTGGCAGCCCCAAAGGGCTCCTGGCCGCAGGAAGTCTGTATCGATGGGGAAGCTGGTCACTTGGAGGCTGCTGGAGAGAAGGGCAAGTGTGGCATCCCCTGGACAGAAGGGTGAGTGTGGCGTCCCTGCAGCCCTGGCCAGCCAGCAGCACGCCCTGCAGTCTCTCCCCCAACCTCTGGGACGGGGACCCCTGACAGGGCACAAGTCCCCATCCCAGAGGGGCCTGGTCTAGCCTCAACCCGAGCCCTGGGAGGGGAGGGGCACCAGGGACGCTGTGGGCCTCCAGCAGCAGCCAGAATGATCACACGGGTGACTGAGCACTCTGTGGCTGTGGCCAGACCTAGAACTTGGCCCAAGGCAGGGCAGGCCCCTTGGAGCAGAGCGGATGGCTGAGCCTGTGCGTACCCAGCAAGGCCGAACCAGTGACGCTACCAGGCTCCAAGAGCAGCCAGCCATGAGGCAGGGGCGGGGTGAGGGTGGGGTGAGGGCAGGGGCGGGGGGGGGGGGGGCAAGAGCAGGCAGACCAGCTGCCAACCTCGTCCACTCCAGGAGGCAGGGATGGCCAGGCTCCCATGCCCTAGTGGCCGCCACCCAACCACCAATAAGGCAAAGGCCTGAGGCCAGTCGGTGCTGCAGCCCTACTTCCAAGGTCCACAGACTGCTCCAGGCCAGAGAGATGAAGAAAACCGGGCATGTGAAGGCCCAGGAGGCAGGGTCCCTATGTCTGCCATTCTTGGCAGGTGCATTTCACAGTGGGAAAAAGTCAGGAAAGGCGATGCCTCTCACCGCCAAGAAGGCTCCCAGGTAGAGACCAGAGCCACCGGCACAGATACCCAACCCCTAAAATCACCTCCCTCTGGAGGACCATGATGCCCTCCTAGTTGGTAGAAGCACAGTAAGCTCTCTGTCCTTAGGATCTGCCTGCTTGTCCAGAGCTCTCTGCCGGAATCCATGACTCTGGGGCAGGCAGGAGGAGACAGCAGCACAGCCCAGACCCCTGACCAGCCTCTCCCAACCTCCCCCTCCCAAAGGCTGTGGAGAGCCCAAGGCTGGACAGGCCCGAGGTTCCGACATACCTCACACCAGGCCACACGTGCGCTGTGTCCCACCCTCAGCCAAAATCCAAGGTCAAGACCATCCAATAATTTACTGCAATCCCATCTGCGCCTGACAAGGGCCCACAGAGGCCTGGGAAGGGAGCTAAGGGCTGGGGTTCCGGTGGCATTTGGGACGCTCAAGACAGTCTGTGCAAAGCATCCCTGGGAGGGTCTGCGGTCACTTCGGCCCATGGTCCCTGGGTGGCTGGGCTCCAGCAGCCCTTCCTTCCTTCCTTGCTTCCATCCTTCCTTCCTTCCTCCTCCTTCCGTCTGCACCTCCTCCCTGCATCCGGCACCTCCATGTCCTGAGCTTGTGCTGGGCGGGGCACAAAGGAGGCTGCTGACCGCAGGTGAGGAGACCAGCAGGGGTGGGGAGCCCGGGGTCATCCAGCGGGCGTGGCGGCCGCCCTGGGAGCCCCCCTCACCTGTGTCAGGAGAGTACACACTTGCAGCTCATGCAGCCGGGGCCACTCTCATCAGGAGGGTTCAGCTTCCGCAGCTTATGCTGCCGAATCTCACGTACCAACGTGTAGAAGGCATCCTCCACTCCCTGGGAAAGGAGGAATGGGATCAGGAGGGACAGGCCTGTGGCCCCCTGCCTGGGTGAGGGGCTCCCTGCTGTGCGATCAAGCCCTGCATGGCCCAAGGCTCCCGACTCCACCAGCCACTTCCCCAGGCCCACCACACACACAGGAAGCTGGGCTCTGGTCATCTCGAAGAGCCCAGGGCCACCTGCATCACGCTACAGCAGCCCCTCAAAGGTCAGGGTGGCCCAGGACCCTCCTGAACTACAGATCTGGCCAGGGTTTGATCACCCTGCACCCAGCTCTCATCTGAGCTACGGCCAATGTCCCCAGCAGCCTCACTAAGACTCAGAACCAACAGGTGCCCGTGGGACACTCTGGGGACAAGAGGGGCTGGGCCCCAGGGTCACCGCTCCGGCCTGGCTCAGGGCAGCTCTCCCCAAGGACCTCCGCCTTCCCCGGAGCTGTGTCGGCCCAGGACTGCAGGGCGTGAGCCCAGACCCCGGCCCTTGCCTCCCTCACTGCCCTGCCGTCCCGGGAGACTTACAGCGCAAGGGGCCGCTGGGTCACATGGGTCCCGGGGGGTCCCAGAGGGTCCCGGAGCTGGAGCCAGAGCCAGAGCGGCTGCCCTGTGTCAAGGGAGAGGGGTCAGTGAGTGCTGCTCCCTGGCTGGGGCGGGGCGGGGCGAGTCCCTGGCTAGCTGTGGGTTGGAGAGCTGCCTCACCTGTCGGGTCTTGGCCGAGGTCTCGATGTAGGGGATACCATAGCTTCGGGCGAGGTCCTGAGCCTGCCGAGACTCCACGGTGCGTGCAGCCAGGTCACACTTGTTCCCCACCAGCACCATGGGCACGTCGTCTGAGTCCTTCACCCGCTTGATCTGCTCCCTGGGATGAAAAGTGAGAGCTGGCTATAGGGGCTGCAGGCACGACTGCATCCAGGACGTGCACAGAGAGGACAGGAGGCCCCTGTCTGGGCACAGCCGGCCCGACCCCACTTGTGCCTGATGGGCTCCCGGGCCAGCCTCACGGGGTTCACCTGTACTGGTGGATATCCTCAAAGGACTTGGTGTTGTTGATGGCAAACACACACAGGAAGCCTTCCCCCGTGCGCATGTACTGGTCCCGCATGGCACTGTACTCCTCTTGGCCGGCCGTGTCCAGGATGTCCAACAGGCATGTCTCCCCATCAATGACCACCTGCTTCCGGTAGGAGTCCTGCAGGAAGACAGAGCTCAGGGACCCCCCTCAGGACCCTCCATGCGGGGAGTTCACAATGCCAGCCTCTCCCTGGTACCTCTCATGCCCCTCTCATGCCCCCTCTCCTGGGGTGCTGAGAGGAGGGGCTCCCCTCCTCTGGAGGAAGCAGGAGACAGGCCCAGAGCACCACGCAGGGCCTGGGGCCGCAGCCATCCCTATCCTGGCTGTGTCCTGGGCTTGCCCACAGCAGCTGCCGGGACCTGGACGGTGGTGCCAGGCTCACCTCTATCGTGGGGTCGTATTCGTCCACGAAGTGGTTCTGGATCAGCTGGATGGTCAGCGCACTCTTGCCCACACCGCCGGCGCCCACCACCACGAGCTTATATTCCGTCATTGCTCCTCAGGGGCCTGCGGCCCGGGGTCCTACAGGGTCTCCTGCCCCACCTGCCAAGGACGGCCCTGCTCAGCCAGGCCCAGGCCCCACAGGGCTGCTGCTGGCAGAGCCATCTGAAGGGCAAACCTATAGCGGGCCCTGGGTCCCAACGCCAGGCAGCAAGGACTGCACCGTGCCTACCTGTGCAGCTGCAAACCAGCGCGGGGGAGGGCTGTCGCCTCGCCCCCACTTGCTGTTAAGGACCCAGTGAGGGGAAAAGGGAGCCAGCCTCCAAAGGCAGGGCTGACAGCTGAGCGCTCTCAACCAAATTAGAAGCTGCTGGGTCGGCAGAAAGACTAAAGGGAGGCGCCCGAGGGCTGAGGTTACCGTCCTCCTAAACAGGTCTGGCCACGGCGGAGCGCGCCACGGCGTGCCCGGGCAGGCCAGTGCCAGCCTGCAGGCCCCGCGGCGCTGGTGCCTCCGACAAGTATTTGCTGAGCGCCTACTGCGTGCTAGGCGCCGCTGAGGGGAGGGCAGACCCGGGCAGCGCCCCGCGCCCCAGGCGAGGAACCGGGGACATCTTTCAGCCACAGAAAGCTGGAGAAGACAGAGGGGCTCCTGGGAAGCAGGGGCTGAGCCACAGGAAGGGGTCGAGAGGCGGCGCGGGAGACCCGGAGAGGGCAAAGGCCCTGGGGCTGAGGCCCCCGGCCTGGTCCGCGACCTGTGATGCTGAATCGGGGGGGCCCGGGCGTGCCGTGGCCGCGGCCGCCTCCGCCGAGACGCGCCTGGTTGTGAGGGCGCCGGGCCCGAGGCTCCCGGGGACGCCGGCGTGAGGACCGTGCCCAGCGCGAGGCCACGGGCGGGGCCCGGATTCCCGCGGGCCCCAGGGACTAAGGGGCCTCAGCCCGCCCCCGCCATCCGCAGCCTCCGACGCCCGCTCACCTGTGCCCGGGGGCCCCGCCCGGCCCCACCCACCCACTCCCGCCGCCGCCGCCGCCGCTGCCGCTCACGCCCGCCGGCCCCGCGCCCCCGGCCCGCGCCGCACGTATGGCTGCCGCCTGGGGGCGGGGAGGGCGCGCGGCCCGGCCGACCCCGGCCTGCACTCACCGCTCACTGGCGCGACTGCCCCCGGGGCCGGGGCCGAGGCCGGGGCGGGGCGGGGGCGGGGGCGCGCGGTTCTCCCCGCGCATGGGCTCCGTCCGCGGCGGGTGCGGCTGCGGCTGCAGGCGCAGGGAGCGGGCGGCGGAGACTCGGCCGGGCCTGCGCACGCCCCACCCCGCGCCCGTCCGTCAGCCCGGCGCGACCTACCATTGGCCGCGCTCCACCAGGCCCCGCCCCGCCCCGGTTGGCTGAGCTGCCCGTCTGTCAGGAGCCGCGGTCTGGCAGGGCTTCCGGGAGCAATGCGGGAGGTGGAGCCAGAAGGGCCGCGGCCTCGAGGGGTTGGGCTCGGCCGGCGAGCGGAGGCAAGCTCGGGGTTGCTAGAGGAGGGCGAGGGAGCAGGTGTCTGGGGGCCTGGGGCCGCATATCCGAGCAGGGCCGTGGACTCTCCCGGGAACAGGCCGGCGAGAGAACCCGACTCAGCGGCGCCCGTGCACTCGAGGCCCTCCCTGCGCTGGCAGCGCGGCGCCGCCCACCGCGGAGGTCTCGGGGCTCCGGGCTGAGGAAAGGCTGGGATCCGCCGGGACCAAGGCGGGCCGCTCGGAGCTGGGGGCCCCCGGGTGGCCGCGGGGTCCGGTTGCCTGGCTCCCCTTCCGCGCAGGTGGAGTGGCCCCGCACCCGGACGGTGCGCACCCCACCTATCACCACGCACCCCAGCTCCCCTATTCCCACCGCAGCCCACCCCGAGGACGCCTTGCAGCCCCGGTGGGATTTCGGGCAGCGGGCACAGCCGTGCGCCCTGGAGCCAGGCGTCAGAACGCCCCCTCCACCACTCGTCTTACTTGGGCCTGCGTGGCAGGCGACCCTGCCCGCTCAGTCCCCCCAGACTTGAGGTTCCAACCATGCAGAAGCTCAGCGTGGTGCAGTTAAACGGTACCCACAGGTTGCCACAGGAGAGCGAAGTGCCCAGGGCTCACCCCAAGCACAAAGACCACATCCTAGCTCTTTCAAACCCAAAAAGACGTGTTTTTAACATTTTTTAAAATTGCAAAAGAATCAGAAATACATCCTGATTAAAAAACAAAAGGGGCCGGGCGCAGTGGCTCACGCCTATAATCCCAGCACTTTGGGAGGCCGAGGCGGGTGGATTACTTGAGGTCAGGAGTTCAAGACCAGCCTGGCCAACATGATGAAATCCCGTCTTTACTAAAAATGCAAAAAATTAGTCGGTTGCAGTGGCGCGCGCCTGTAGTCCCAACTACTCAGGAGGCTGAGGCAGAAGAATCGCTGGAACCCGGGTGGCGAATGTTGCAGTGAGCCGAGATCGCGCCACTGCACTCCAACCTGGGCGACAGAGCGCGACTTCGTCTCAAAAAAAAGGCGTTTTACAGTCAGGCAAACCCTGCCTCTGCCCTGCCCAGCGCCCGCCCCGCCGCCACGCCCTCCTGCTCCGGTCGCCGCTGACCCGGGGCTCCACCCACGTGCGGTCCCGGGGGTCCCGCCTGCCGTCAGTCCACCGCGCGGTCTCAGTCAGAGCCTGGCTCGGGGCGGACGCGCATGAACGCGGATGAGAGGCGGCGACTGAACGGCGGGCGGCGGCGTGTCCCACGGGCCGGGCACTCGGGCGCGGTCCGGCATCCGGTCTGTTTCCTGGTTCTTGGGGGCGCTTGCCCGGTGCTTCCTTTTACTGTCGGCCTCACTTCCAAGCGAAGGTCAGGGCGTCAGGCCTCGACCCTAGGGGCGACCCTTCCACGTGGAAAAGGTGGGCGCGAGCCTCCAGCAGAGACCGCCCTAGCCAGCCCCGCGTGGGAAGCGCCGGGATCGCGAGGAAACGCGACACGTGCACAGCGACGGCCCGGGCACGGAGCCGCAGGGACTGGCACCTGATGCGCCTGCGCCCACCCGACTTGGTGGCGCGTCACCTCCCCCTGGGATCGCCCACCCAAGTGCCAACCCACGTGGCCCCGCCCTAGCGATCGTTGCTAAGGGGCGTGGCTCAGCCCCTAAGAACCCGAGCCTCCTGCGGCTTATAAATATTTGCGTATTCAAATGAGGACCCGCGCACGTTGCCATGGGGCCCAGGCCGCAACCCCGCAGCCGGAAGAACAGCCTGGAGTAGGAGACAGCGCCTGGCGGCGGAGGGCGCCCAGGGCCGAGCTGCCAGGGCCGGACACCTGGGCTGAGCCCTCAGGTGAGAGCGGAGCACACCCCTCGGGTGGGAGCCACAAGCCTCGCCGTATGCCTGGTGGCAGGAGGGAGCCTGCGCCGAGGCGAGGGCGCGGGGACACTAAGCAGCACAGCCAACGGGGACGAGTGAAGGCCCCGCGCGTCAGATCTGGTCCCCTGGGGACCCTTGCCTCCACCACCCCCTGGCCCTGCCCTGAAGGGGCTCCCTGTCAGGAGGCAGGAGGGGCCCCAAGCCTTGCCCCTGAGGGAGATGCAGAGGCAAGGACCCAGGGTGCTCGGGGTTCCAGGGTGGGGCTCAGCAGGGGAGCGGGCTCTGCCCTCCCAGCCTCCATGGTGAAGGGGCAAGGGCTGCAGGGGACCAGAGGTGATGAGCTACCCACCAGGGAATGGCACTAGCTGGGGTGTGGAGACAGAGAATTCCCCCAGTTTCCAATTTGGGGAGCATGGGGGCTCGCAGAGGGGACACAGGGTAGGAGCAGGACTGCGAAGTGTGCGGATGGGTTCAGGCCTAGGCGAGAACACCAGGAGCAGTGTCTGAGGTGGGAGTCCAGTGGGGGCTTCGGATTCCACAGCCTCCAACCCCTGGTCCTTGCACCCCTAGGCCTTGGGGCTCAGACCAGCCTGATACTCGGGCTCTTGGGCACAGAGGAGACAAGGGTGGCTGACTCAGCCCTTAGTGCCACCCACAGATGTCCTGGGGCTGCGCATGACCCGGCCAGCTCACGCACTCCATGAGGCTCGAGACTGGCAGGCCTGGGATGGAGGTGGCCAGAGTCTTTGTGGAAACGCAGTGGTGGGGTCCTGCTGTGAGGCCTGGGGCCTTCCACCATCTGGAGAAAGGCAGGCAGTGGGGGAGATTCTGGCTGGAAACTCCATAAGACTCTATTTTGAGCTTACCTTCTTTGGTTCTTGGTGCATGGGGTCACCTTCCAGACCAGACCACTGAGGCACCCGGAGCCTGAGCCGCTGCCCTGCTCCAACACTCCCGCCCACCACCTCTGTCAACGGCTGGCCAACTTGCCTGGCGCAGGGGCAGCTGTAGACAGGATGGAGAGGATACATCTTCAGTGTCCAAATGTGGTCAACAGATGAAAGCCACGGCCAGAAAGTTCTAAGTGGCTACATGTGCATCTGCCTGCTCACGGATTCCTTCGACAAATATTTGAACGTCCCCTCCTGCGACTGTGGATAGCAGAGGAGCACCCAGGCCACGTGCAGGCCACGTGCAGCCCACAGCACTGGGGCGAGGCAGGCCCTCAAGCTAACACGTAGTAAGACACACAGGACTCCAAAGGGAATTTGTCTCATCAGGAAGATGAATCTGGGAAGGCTGGGTGGGGAGAGGCTGGGTGAGGAGAGGCTGGGTGGGGGGAGGTGGGGTGGGGGGAGGCGGGGTGGGGAGGGGCTGGGTGGGGAGAGGCTGGGTGGGGAGTGCTGTCAAGGGGTCAGTCCAGGTCCAGACTGAAGACAGAGGAAGGTGGTCAGGGAGGAGGATGCTGGACGCTCCAAGCACACTTCTCACTGCACCCCTGGAGCTCATGATTCCAGGGTCTGGGGCTGAGGCAGATGTCTGCTTTTTTTTTGAGATGGAGTCTCGCTCTGTCGTCCAGGCTGGAGCGCAGTGGCGCCATCTCGGCTCACGGCAAGCTCTGCCTCCCGGGTTCACCCCATTCTCCTGCCTCAGCCTCCCAAGTAGCTGGGACTACAGGCGCCTGCCACCACGCCCCGCTAATTTTTTGTATTTTTAGTATAGACGGGGTTTCACCCTGTTAGCCAGGATGGTCTCCATCTCCTGACCTCGTGATCTGCCTGCCTCGGCTTCCCAGAGTGCTGGGATTACAGACGTGAACCACTGCGCCCTGCCAGACGTCTGCATCTTTAAGGGACAACACCAGGTAAGCCTGGTGCAGGTGGTCGAGGGATACACTGGGCTTAGAAAGAACGGGGTACAGGAGAGGGACACACTGGGCCAACACTCTCAGAGGCCTGGAGAGGGGCTCAGGAAGAATGAGGTGCAAGAGAGGACCCCTGTGGAGAAGGAGGAAAGTGGGATTTGGAATAGCAGCAGGCATCGCATTGGGGGACCCAGAGGTACCCCAGCATCAGTCACACACCTGACTCTGTCTTCCTCCTCGCCAGCTGGGCCTGTGGATGGTCAGGTCCTGGGCTGACCTGCTCACCTCTGGGTGCTGTGACCTCAGCCCGGCCCATTCCAGGTTCCCCTGGGCACAGTAACCTGGCCAGGAAGCCACCCTGACTCTTGCAGGTACTGCCTGAGGGCACGTGCCGCCTTCTTGCCTGGGTGTTTGACCCACAGCAGAAGAAAGCGGCTGCCTGCAGGAGAAGGGGTTTGGCTGGCACAGGGGTGGGGTAGGGGAAGGCCTGGAACCTGATCCTGGACCCCAGGCTCAGAGACCGTCAGGTGGAGAAGGACCCATAGCCCACAGCTTGAGGCAGCCCCAGGAGCCCCACAGCCACAGGCAGCTGGCCTGGCACCCCCGGGCTCACAGCCGTCATGGGCCTCAGGTGGGGAGGCCTGGAGCCAGGTCCCTGCATGGACCCTGAGGATGGGCAGAAACACAGGGAGAGTGTCCTACAGAGCAGAGGGGGTCGAGCCAAGGCTGGGGAAGGGGAGCGTGAGGCCCTCCAGGCTGAAACGAAGCAGACTAGGGCTCCATGAGGCCCAGCCAAGCTAGGAGCCTTCTCTAGGCTCGGGGTGGGGGTGGGTGCCAAGGGCTTGCTGTGTGTGTTGGGGGGGGCAGGGAGTTGAGGGCTGTGCCAGGGTCTCAGCCAGACTACAGAGGAGGAGGAGCAACAGCTTGGAGCTTTGCGCTCTGCCTCTATCAGCAGGTTACGTGTGAATGGACCCAGGCTGGGACAGATCCCGTGGGCCTCGGCCGAGCACCTCCAGCTTCCGGGTGCGGGAGCTGAGCTGGCAAGGCCTGCACAACCCCTGCCCACAGAGCAAGGGCCCTGGCAGCCAGAGGGACAGCCTTGGAGAGCAGCTGGTGGAAGAGTACCTGTCCCCTGCCCGACTGGTGAGTGTGGGCGCTGGGGGTTATGGCCACAGAGGCCTGTGTGGGGGGACATCCCAGAGCTCCTTTCTGCTGATGGTCCAGCCTGCTCTCTGTCTCCCTCTTGCTGGTCTTGCCTGCTGATGGTTGGCCTCAGCCTGGCCCCTGCAGCTGGGTCCACTCCACCCACTCTGCCCTTAGGACCCCTACCAGACCCCAAAACACCAGCAGCACCAGGTGCTCGGTGACACAGATGTCCTCAGGCGTTTGGGTCACAGACAGGACTGAGCCAGGCCAGAACCCACAAGTAGGGGCTGAGCGTCCCTTATCCTCCAACCAAAGAGGGGGTCAGTCCTTCACTCAAACAGGAGACCAGATGGCTCAAAGCTCAGGGCAGGGCTAGGCGCAGTCCGGGCTCTGGGTGCTGGGTGTGGTGTGTCTGCCCTGGGAGTCTCTTTGGAGATGGGCAGCCCCCAGGGCAGGTCCTTCTCTGGCAGTGGCCCTCCAGCCAAGTGCAGCACAAGCTCTGCTCATGTCACGTCCACTTCCATCCCACCACCCAGACCAGGGCCAACATGGCCAAGGCAGGGAAAGGTCGGTGCCCACTCCAGCGGGAGCCCCAGAGTCCTGCAGCCAGAAGCAAGGATGGAACTAAAGTGGGGAGAGCCAGGATCAGCACTGACTCCCGGTTGGTTTCTACAGCAGGCCCTGGCCCGGGTGGATGACCTTCGGCTGGTGAGGGTGCTGGAGATGTGTGTGGACACCCGTGAGGGCAGCCTGGGGAACTTTGGTGAGCCTCATCCCACCTCGCCATGGCCACAGCCATGGCCAGGCCTCTCTGTAAATAAAGCTGTCCTCATTTCTCAGGCCGCCTATCGGCTTCCTTAGGGTTGATCTCTGACCTGAGGTCTGTGTCAGGTACAGGCAGAGGGCAATGCACTCATCAGCCCGCGCACCATGCCAGTACCCCCAGCACGCTCAATACCCCACACACCCATGCCAGTACCCCAGCATGCTCAGTACTCCACACACCCATGCAGTACCCCATCACGCTCAGTACCCCACACACCCATGCCAGTACCCCCAGCATGCTCAGTACCCCACACACCCATGCCAGTGCCCCAGCATGCTCAGTACTCCACACACCCACACCAGTACCCCCAGCACGCTCAGTACTCCACACACCCACACCAGTACCCCAGCACGCTTAGTACCCCACACACTCATGCCAGTACCCCCAGCACGCTCAGTACCCCACACACCCATGCCAGTACTCCAGCATGCTCAGTACTCCACACACCCACGCAGTACCCCCAGCATGCTCAGTACCCCACACACCCATGCCAGTACCCCCAGCATACTCAGTACCCCCAGCATGCTCAGTACTCCACACACCCACACCAGTACCCCCAGCACGCTCAGTACTCCACACACCCACACTAGTACCCCCAGCAAGCTCAGTACTCCACACACCCACACCAGTACCCCCAACACGCTCAGTACTCCACATACCCATGCCAGTACCCCCAGCATGCTCAGTATGGCACACACCCACGCCAGTACCCCCAGCACACTCAGTACTCCACATACCCACACCAGTATCCCCAGCATACACTCCACACACCCACGCCAGCATCACAGAGGAGCAGAGGACAAAATGGTGCCGAGTGCCACATGGCATCTCCTGAAACTCATCTTGAAATAATCTCAGCTAGGCACAGGGGCCATGCCTGTGATCCCAGCACCGTGGGAGGCCAAGGCAGACGGATCACTTGAGCCCAGGAGTTTGAGATCAGCCTGGGCAACATAGCAAGACCCCGTCTCTAAAAATAAAAAATTAGACAGGCATGGTGGCGCCTGTAGTCACAGCTACTCAGAAGGCGGGGAGGTCAAGCTGCAGTGAGCTGAGATTGCACCGCTGCACTCTAGACTGGGCGACAGAGCAAGACCCTGTCGCAAAAAAAGAAAGAAAAAAAAAAACCACTCCCTCCCCACCTCCGCCAGATTCCTTCTCCTTCGCCGTGTTCACGGTGCTGCTCGCCCCTGCTCCCTCCCGTGTGTGCACAGCACATCAGGCCGCTGTTCTTTTTCCTGAACTAGTTGAGAGTTGCACATGCAACGCCCCTTTATCTACTGACACTCCAGTATGTATTTCCTGAGAAGGAGAACATTCTCTCAAATGCAGTACAATGGCCAGTCAGGGATTACACCTGTATATGCATCTCAGCCATGCTGAAGACCACGTCCAAACGTCACCAGCTGTCCCAACAGGCTGGAGGGCAGCGGCACGATCTCAGCTCACTGCAACCTCCGCCTCCCGGGTTTACGCCGTTCTCCTACCTCAGCCTCCCAAGTAGCTGGAATTACAGGTGTGCACTACCACGCCCAGCTAGTTTGTGTATTTTTAGTAAGACGGGGTTTCACCACATTGGCCAAGATGGTCTCAAACTCCTGACCTCGAGTGATCCACCCAACTCAGCATCCCAAAGTGCTGGGATTATAGGGATGGGCCACTGCGCCTGGCCTATTTTCCTGGGTTTTTTTTGTTTGTTTGTTTGTTTGTTTTGAGGCGGAGTCTTGCTGTCGCCCAGGCTGAGGTGCAGTGGCCGGATCTCAGCTCACTGCAAGCTCTGCCTCCCGGGTTTACTCCGTTCTCCTACCTCAGCCTCCCGAGTAGCTGGGATTACAGAAACCCGCCACCTCGCCCGGCTAGTTTTTTATATTTTTTAGTAGAGACGGGGTTTCACCGTGTTAGCCAGGATGGTCTCGATCTCCTTACCTCGTGATCCGCCTGTCTCGGTCTCCCAAAGTGCTGGGATTACAGGCGTGAGCCACCGCGCCCGGCTACTCTGCACCCCTTCCCACGATGCAGGGATTCTGTCTGCCTCACAGGAGCATGCCCCATCCTACAAAAGACTCCAAACGCCGAGCCTTTTCCTGGGGCGGGGGCGTGCCGTGGTCTGGTCCTCTGCTGTGTGTGCGGTTGTGCATGATGATCCGAGATGCCAGGGGAGGGGTGTGGAGGCAGCTCGGGGGTGGGGCCCAGATGTTGAGTCAAGGGAGCACCACTCAGCCACGCCAGCCTGGCCTCAGTTTTCTGAGCCAACTCTTGGAGCCCAGTGGCCTCTTGCCGTCCAGGGACAATGGTCTGAGCTTCCCTGCTGTGCTGCATTCAGGCCGTCTACAGATGAGGGCCGCAGAGCTATGTAGCTTTGGGGGCTCAGGGCCACTGGGCCAGACCCTCTACCAGGCCCATAGAATCAGCAGAGCCCTTTGGTGGCCAGAGGAGCCCGCAGCCCTGGAGCAGCTCCCGGGTGCCACACAACCCCTCCTGTGGTGTGGAGAGCGGCTTGTGAGGCGGGCCCACTAGCAATGAGGGGCCAGGGGGTGCTGACGCCTCGGGGAGAAGGAGGGTGCAGACGTGGGCAGGGGTGAGAGGCCCAGTCAACCTCCTCCTCCTGCGGCCCGACAGGGGTGCACCTGCCCATCCTGGACCAACTGAAGCTGAACGGCAGCCACTTGGGCTCCCTCAGGTGAGCGCCTGGGTGGGGTGGGCTGGGGCCCTGCCATGAGGGGGTCCCATGGGGCAGGCCCTGCAGGGATGGCGGGAGAAGTTGGTAGGAGTAGGGGGACTTGGGCTGGGACAAGGGACCCAGGGGTCTAGAGAACTCCATCCTGCTGGCTGCCTGACTCTGAGTGACCCTGTGGAGGGTGGATGGGCAGTTGGGGGGAGCCTGGGACATTCAGGCAGGTGTGAGGGGGTCTCTGAGAGGGTCTTTGTTGAAAGGACGAGGTCTTGGGCCAGC
Organism: Piliocolobus tephrosceles; assembly: GCF_002776525.5. Taxonomy (NCBI): domain Eukaryota; kingdom Metazoa; phylum Chordata; class Mammalia; order Primates; family Cercopithecidae; genus Piliocolobus; species Piliocolobus tephrosceles. The sequence continues at coordinate 368,497 of NC_045446.1, forward strand.
CTGACTTCAGGGATCCTGCCTATGCCCTGCAGCCTCTTGGCTCAGCCCGGATGCACCCCCCTTGCCTCGTGACCCCTGCACATGGATCTCTTGTGTCTATAATGGGTGGGAGCCCCTGCGGCAGGTATCACCTCATTCAGAGCTGGGGCCAGAGTCAGGGCCGTCATGCCAGGTCGTGTGGCAAACTCCCCGAAGGTGCCCCTGACCTGGGCCCAGAGCCCCCACTGTGAGGTGTCCCTGGTGAACACCCAAAGCCAACCAAGGACTGGGGGCCTCTGGCCCCTGCACCGCTCATTGCAGCCCAGGACTTTGGCTGCACCATGCGGCCACCAGCTTGGGGTCTGGGCAAGAACAGCAACTACCAGCCAGAACCTGCTCATAGAACCCAGACCAGAAGGCAGCTGCTGGGAGAAGCTCCAGCCAGAACCTGTGCGCAGAACCCGGATCGGCCCCCAAGAGAAGCACCGGAAGCTCCGTGCCCCGCAGCAACTCACAGCATTCGGAGCTGAAGACCTCGGCGGCTCTCACATCATCGGAAGGGAAAGACCGAGGCTGAAGGAACATCCAGCTTTATTCTGGGGGTTTGGGCAAAGTGGGTTTTGTGAAAATGCTGCTGGTTTTATGTAGCCTGTTCCCAGCAGCCTAAGGCAGGGGAATTCCAGGGAGAATTCTAGAACATTCTCCAGCTGTGTGAACTGGGCTCCAAGGGCCACATCTCGTTATTTCCAGATGAGAAACAAATATCAAAATGGGCTGGGCGCGGTGTCTCACGCCTGTAATCCAGAACTTTGGGAGGCCGAGGTGGGCAGATCACCTGAGGTCAGTAGTTCGAGACCAGCCTAACCAACATGGAGAAATCTCATCTCTACTAAAATACAAAATTAGCTGTGCATGGTGGTGCATGCCTGTAATCCCAGCTACTCGGGAGGCTGAGGCAGGGGAATCGCTTGAACCCGGGAGGCGGATGCTGCAGTGAGCCAAGATTGCACCACTGCACTCCAGCCTGGGCAACAGAGCGAAACTCTGCCTCAAAAAAATAAAGTAGGCCGGGCGCGGTGGCTCATGCCTGTAATCCCAGCACTTTGGGAGGCCGAGGTGGATGGATCACGAGTTCAGGAGATCGAGACCATCCTGGCTAACACGCTGAAACCTCATCTCTACTAAAGATACAAAAAATTAGCCAGACGTGGTGGCGGGCACCTGTAGTCCCAGCTACTCGGGAGGCAGAAGAATGGTGTAAACCCGGGAGGCGGAGCTTGCAGTCAGCCGAGATAACACCAGTGCACTCCAGCCTGGGTGACACAGCGAGACTCCATCCCCCCCAAAAAAAGTAAAATAAAATAAATATCAAAAGGAATTTAATAAAATACATGAAAATCTGGAAATGGAAGAAAATTGGAAAACACTTAGGGGGCAAAGACACGGTGGGCAGCCCACAGAACTGGAGCAGAGAGGCCTGGACATGAAGCCAGGCCTGCAGCAGGCACCCAGACAACACCACAAACGAGAAACTAGGATGGGTTTGGAAAATGGATTTCTTAGAAACATGTCCCCCAGGCAGGCGCGGTGGCTCACGCCTGTAATCCCAACATTTTGGGAGGCTGAGGCAGGCAGATCACTTCAGGTCAGGAGTTCAAGACCTGCCTGGCTAACATCTGCCTGGCTAACATGGTGAAAACCCGTCTCTACTAAAAATACGAAAAAAAAAAAAAAGCCAGGCATGGTGGTATGCGCTTGTAATCCCAGCTACTCATGAGGCAGAGGCAGGAGAATCGCTTGAACCCAGGAGACAGAGGTTGCGATGAGCCAAGATCGCGCCACTGCACTCCAGCCTGGACGACACAGCAAGACTCCTTTTCAAAAAAAAAAAAAATATATATATATATATATATACACACACACACACACACACACACATACATACATATATTCAGGCCAGGCACAGTGGCTCACACCTATAATCCCAGCACTTTGGGAGGCCAAGGCGGGTGGAACACGAGGTCAGCAGTTCAAGACCAGCCTGGCCAAGATGGTGAAACCTCATCTCTACTAAAAACACAAAAATTGGCCGGGCGTGGTGGCATGTGTAATCCCAGTTACTCAGGAGGCTGAGGCAGGAGAATCGCTTGCACCCTGGAGGTGGAGGTTGCAGTGAGCCAAGATCACGCCATTGCACTCCAGCCTGTGTGACAGAGCAAAACTGTCTCAAAAAAAAAAAAAGGAAAAAATACATACACACACACACACACACACACACACACACACATATATATTCAGGCTGGGCAGGGCAGCTCACGCATGTAATCCCAGGACTGTCGGAGGTCAAGGTGGGTGGATCATGAGGTCAGGAGGTCAAGACCCTCCTGGCTAACACGGTGAAACCCTGTCTCTACTAAAAATAAAAAAAATAAAAAAAAATTAGCCGGGTGAGTGGCGGGTGCCTGTAGTCACAGTTACTTGGGAGGCTGAGGCAGGAGAATGGCGTGAACCCAGGAGGCAGAGCTTGCAGTGAGCTGAGATCACGCCACTGCACTCCAGCCTGGGCGACAGAGCGAGACTCCGTCTCAAAAAAATAAAAAATAGGCCGGGCGTGGTGGCTCAAGCCTGTAATCCCAGCACTTTGGGAGGCCGAGACGGGCGGATCACGAGGTCAAGAGATCGAGACCATCCTGGCTAACCCGGTGAAAC
>NC_045446.1:376184-399883 GCF_002776525.5 Piliocolobus tephrosceles
GCCTTGGCCTCCCAAAGTGCTGAGATTACAGGAGTGAGCCACTGCACTGGGAAAAGGTCTGATTTTTCACAAAAAAATTTGCAATCTAATTGTATCATTTTATACTAACAGAAAAATCTATCTTTTTTGTATGTCCAAACTAGGCAACGATATATTCAGATTCCAAGTTTAACATGTCAAATACCACAAGATCTGAGTTACTGGCATTTCAGAGATCCTTAAGCCACTTGAAAATGTCCTGGTTCCATGTGATACCCCAACAAAGTGTAACAATCAAGTGTCCACGACCCAAACTGGGCAAAAAATGAGCAACATTCAGGTTGGCCTGAGTTTGTCAAAAAACTTCAGTCACTTTACTTGTGACACTGCTCAAACTGAACAAGCGGTATGAAGAGGCTCATAGGGCTTTGTCATGTAGATTCCACCTGATTTGCTCTGGATGAACTGACACATCAAGTCTCTGAATCTGCAGAATTCAACACTGATGTCAGGCTGTGGCACCTCCATCTGAACACCCACTGCGCAGCTAGCCAGCCTACCTCTAGGATAACACCAGCTCCTTCTATGGGACAAAATTTTTTTTATGACCTTACACGTGTTTTTTTCTAATTATAAAATATCTTTTAGCTTCAGAATACATCTTGCTTGTTGTTTCCACATAAATGACATTGGACTGCAGTGCTCCTAACCTGGGCTCCTAAATGAAATTGGATTGCAAATCTCATAACCTGAGATGAATGCATAACGTTAATGAGATCTGTGGACAGATTATATGCAATTCACATATTTATAGGCAGTATTTCTCAAACCATATGCAATCATTGTGTAGATTTTTCTGAGGAAGGCCATGACCCAAAAAAGGTTAAGAACCACCACTCTTATGTTTTCTACAAAAAGCAAATGGCAAGTGCAGAGGTTACGTTGCTAACATTAGTGTGTGTATGAAACAGATGACTTCTGAACCTCATCTACTAGAGTTTTCAGTCTTCTTTACTACTCAATCTAGACAATGATGCAGAACAGCAGGAGAATTTGGGAACCCAGACCCCTACCTTTAGCAGCTTAGCTTTCATGGTGGATGTGATAGTTGTGGGGTTAATAAACTGGAAGGAAGGGGCGGCGTTGTTTGGATACTGAGCAGGGAACTTCACCAGCATCTTGACGCGATGGTTGCTGCAGTGCACAGACACTGTGCAGCTCCTGTCTGCCGCATCCATCTGCAAGAGACAAATCCACAATGGCTCTGGAAACAAACCACAAAGCGTCTTTCAATGCAAGTGCATTTAACTGAACGCTCCATGTTCCTAGTAATTGGGTGAAGGGACTCTACAAAGACAAATTTGTGTGGAAGACAATTCATTTTCAAAAAGATTCTTAAATTGTCATATCAGATTATTAAATTTTCATACCAATGGAATAAGCTGAAAGTTTTTTTTTCTTTGAGACAGGGTCTCACTCTGTCGCCCAGGCTGGAGTGCAGTGGTGCGACCATGGCTTACAACAGCCTCGACCTCCTGGGCTCAAGTGCTCCTCCCACCTCAGCCTCCTGAAGTGCCGGAATTACAGGCATGAACCACCGTGCCCAGCCTCAAGTTTTTTGTTTTTATCCGAGACGGAGTCTCGCTCTGTCACCCAGGCTGGAGTGCAGTGGCATGATCTCGGCTCACTGCAAGCTCCGCCTCCCGGGTTCAAGCGATTCTCCTGCCTCAGCCTCCCGAGTGGCTGGGACTACGGGCACCCGCCACCACGCCTGGCTAATGTTTTCGTATTTTTAGTAGAGACGGGGTTTCACTGTGTTAACCAGGATGGTCTCGATCTCCTGACCTCGTGATCCGCCCGCCTCGGCCTCCCAAAGTGCTGGGATTACAGGCGTGAGCCACCGCACCCGGCCTCAAGTGGTTTTTTTAAGGTCAGAAAAAGCAAAGTGCTCCTCAGCTGTCACCACAGTGGACACCGGAACAAAAGCTTTCGCAGTCTCCTGGGAAGCGGCGTGAACTGAGAATCCGACACCCAGCCTAATGGCTGCATAAGCGCGGCCAGCAGACGTCTGTGAGTGAGTCAGAGATCAAGGGGTTTCCATTAGCCACTCTTGAAGAAATCGCTAGACGCAAATCCCAGCCAATTAAGAGCTGAGTGGAAAAGACATTGAAGGCAGTAGGCTGAGGATAGACACTGACTCCACAGCGCCAAAGGACGGACCACCGGGAACGCACCTGGGGGGGCCACAGAAGGAAGCTGAAAACTCAGTGGGCGGAACGGAACGAAGCCCAGGTGAGACGCAGCCTACGGGTGCTGTGAACTGGAGAGAAAGAAGATTTCCGAAGAAATCACCCAACCCTGGAGGAATCTGTGACTGCTCAGGGAAAGCCTGAGAGCTCATGTGGCCCTTTCCTAAGCAGAGGTGCAGAGACGGCATGGCGGCGTTGAAGGGACGGCCTCCTAGCCGAGAGGGGCAGGTGCAGGGTCCCTGGGGACAGTGCATGGTGTAGTCAGTGTGGCTACAGTGGGGACAGGGCGGGCCCAGCAGGAAGCAACGTGCTCCTGCACACGTCAAGCCGCCCTGATGCACCGTCACCTCCAGCAGCTGGTCCCTACCAAACCTGCCAGTTCAGCACGGGGTCAGCCATCAGTGTCCAGGGGCTCAGGCTCCCAGGCAGCATTCCAGACCCTCACTCCGAATTCGAGTGCCCCAAACGCTATTGAGGGAACATTTAGAAAGAGAAATGTGATGCCTGCAGCCTGCCATGGAAGAGGCTGAGCCACCCGCCGTGAGGGCAGCTTCCCAGGCCAGGTTCCAGGGCTTGGAGAAGGTGGGGGACATTGTACCCACACCAGAGCCAGGAGGCCAAGGCAGAGAGCCCCTTCCTCAGCCTAGAGGCCACCACAGGCGGTCACACCTGCGCCTACCCCTGGAGGCAGCCAAAGGCAGGTGGTGGCTGGGCACAGGGCTAGGCACCGTGTCACCCACCAAATCCTGCCTTCTGCAGGGACCTGGGCACATCTCTGGACCACCTGCGGGTGCTGTGGCTGGCTCGCTGTGGCCTCACTGACCTGGACGGCATTGCCTCTTTGCCAGCACTTAAGGTGAGTCTGGGCACCCTGGGCTGGGGAGGGCTGGGCTGGGCCCTGGCTCAGAGCCCCGCGCTGCCCAGGAACTCTACGCCTCCTACAACAACATCTCGGACTTGAGCCCGCTGTGCCTGCTGGAGCAATTGGAGGTGCTGGACCTGGAGGGCAACAGCGTGGAGGACCTGGGGCAGGTGCGCTACTTGCAGCTGTGCCCACGCCTGACCACGCTTACCCTGGAGGGCAACCTGGTGTGCCTACAGCCGGCCCCCGGCCCCACCAACAAGGTACGTGTCCCGGGCACCCGACCGGCATGTGCATGGCCAGGGGAGGCTCCCTGTGGCTCCAGCACTGGGGCCTCCGCTCTGTCCAGGGACTTCTGTGCCCACCTGCATTCTGTGGCCTGCTCACTCTGAGTTCATCTCCTCTGTCACCGGAAGTCTGACGGCTTCCAGGACATCCTCCTGGGCCAGCCCTGCCAGATCCCACAGGGTCACCTGCCCACACGCCATGTCCCTTAACACATGCACCCGTGAGGTCCACACAAGCCACGTAGAAACGCAAAGAATCACGTGTACACAGCTGTGCACACACACCTGTGTATGCCCTGTCCAGAGCCACCTCCAGCCCCACAGGCCTCACAGACCACCCTGTGCAGTATCTCGGAGCTGTGTATGCCCTGCTCAGAGCTGGCACACCTGTGCGTGCAGGCCCCGGGGTAGCTAACCCAGCACAGGCCACGTTTGCCCTGAGCTCACAGTGCTAGCCTCATTAGCTGCTGCTTGGTGCTGCCACATGCTGGGGTCAGCATCTACCAGTGCCCAGTGGCTGCTGCTCCGTGGGCCATAGCCCTGAGCTGAGGGCAGCTCCATGGGCCAGAGGGCATCCCTGGACGCGGCCTTGGGTCTGGAGAGTGGGGTCCTGTATCCTGAGCGGGTGAGAGCCCAGTCCCTGAAGTCCCTGGGGTCTGAGAGTGACCGAAGCCCACCTCAGCAGGGTGGGGCAGCATCACCACCTCTGGGCCCCTGCCCTGCCCCATGGTGGGTCTGGGAAAGGGAGCCAGGGAAAGAGTCGGCCTGAAGGAACCACTGGACCCAGACCTGCGCTCCCTCGCCTTCCCCTGCAGGTGCCCAGGGGCTACAACTACAGGGCAGAGGTGAGGAAGCTCATCCCCCAGCTGCAGGTCCTGGACGAAGTGCCGGCTGCACACACAGGCCCACCGGCCCCGCCGAGGCTGAGCCAAGACTGGCTTTCGGTGAAGGACGCCATCAAGAAGGGCAACGGCCTCCCCTGGCTGGGTACGACAGCTGCACCCGGAGGACCCGCTGCTGAGCCCCAGCTCCCCCCAGGAAGAGGCCCCCACCCCAGGCCTCTCAGAGACGGACAGCCACATCTCATGCCCTTCCCCAGCCTTGACCCCTGGTCCCCAGAGCTAGGCACACCCCGGCCCAGGCCAGGACACTGTCTCTGAGCAGCCGGCAGAGGGAGAGAAGGGTCTGAAGATGAGGGCCTCTCTAGAAGGCTGCAGCATCAGAGGCCAGCCTCAGGCCATGCAGCGTGGGAATCGGGCCCCCTGGTCTGTGGACAGAGTCTGGGGGGCACTCCCAGGCTGACCATCTGGCCTGAGCCTTGGTGACCTCTGCTTCTGAACCTCGGGCAGACTGTCCCCATGGAGCCCCCATCCGGAGACTCGACCCCGAGCTGTACCTGCCTGAGACGCAGCCCCGGGCCCCCAGGCCCTGGCCCTTCTCCCTGCTGGTCCATGGGGGCCCCCTGCCTGAAGGCCTGCTTTCTGAGGACCTGGCCCCAGAAGATAACACCAGCAGCCTCACCCATGGTAACTGACTTGCCCCACAGCTGACCCTGCAGCCCCTCGGCCCCGAACCAGGCCCAGCCATGCTGTCTCTTGCAGGTGCTGGCCAAGTCCTGTGTGGGAACCCCACCAAGGGCCTGCGGGAGCGTAGGCATCAGTGCCAGGTACACCCCACAGGAACCAGCCCCCCAGGGGAACCAGTGTCCAGGGTTCTGGCCCTGACAGTGCCCTGCCCTGCCGCCATTCCAGGGCCAGAATCCCCAGAGCAGTCCCTTTTCCTCCCCAGGCCAGGGAGCCCGCGGAGCAGCTGCCCCAGCACAGGCCAGGAGATCTGGCCGCCAGCACTTCCTCCCCAGAGCCTGACTCTGCAGACAGCTCTGACTTTCTGGCCTTGGCTGGGCTTAGGGCCTGGAGGGAACTTGGCGTGCGGTGGGTGTCCCCCCAGCTCTGCCACTGTGTGTGTCCTGTCCCATGGGGGGATCAGGGCTGGGGTGATCTACCTTGGCTGAGTCATCACTGGTCCCAAGGCTCATGGACCATCCCTGAGCCTCACATGTACTTGGGATCAACTCCAAGAAGGGACAGGGCTGGAGCTCCTCCTCCTCTCCCCACCCTAGCCCCCTCCCCTATAGGCACCCGGAGTCCCAACAGGAAGGGGCTGTAGCCCCCTGGGGCCCACGGAGGGTCCCTGAAGAGCAAGTGCACCAGGCAGAACCCAAGACTCCCCCCAGCCCCCCGAGCCTGGCCTCAGGTACTGAGCCTGCCCGCCTGCTCCCCAGTGCCTGGGAGTGACCCAACACCCCACCTCTGTAGGGGGCCCCTTGCCCCAGATGGGACATGTCAGCCTGGCCCTACTTCCTCAGCCGGGCTCTGAGAGGGACTGTGACAGGGAGGCCCCCTTCTGGAGGGGGGGGGCTTATGACTGTGGGAGTCCCAACCCCAGTTCTGCCTCTCCCAAGCCATGGTCCAAGCCCTGTGACCTTGTGGGACATCCAGGCTGGACGAAAGAGGCGTTCCACCAAAGGGGGTATGGACAGAGTCCAGAGGGGTCTGGATAGAAAGGAGGAGCCACGCCAGGGTACCGTGGCCAGGGGGAGTTTTCAGAGGCACAGGCATGTGCCCACCAGAAGACCAAGGCAGGGAGGATGCTGCTGCTTCACCCTAAAGATGGCACATGTACTCGGGGACACAGAATTAAGCCATGCAGTGCCCTTTCCGAAGGACACCAGCTTCAGTGTGACCACAAGTGCAAGGCAGAAAGGACCCTCCCTCAGTGGGCAGGCAGGCTGGGCAGGGAGCACTGTGAGCAGGGGCGACCCCACGGTGGACAGCTGACCCTTCTCTGTGCAGGAGCCTGGTCAAGGGGGCTGGGATGGGCAGGGAACAGAGCAGGCCAAGCCTCTGCCCTTCCATATGGTGGTGGGTGTCTATGGAGGGGGCAGAGGGGTCAATAGCTGGTTACTTAGTGGCCAGGAGCTGCAGGGGTGGAGGGAGGGCAGGCAGGGCAGTCAGGAGGAGGGGGAGCTGCAGTGGCCTCGAGGAAGGGTCAGGACAAAGGCATGCCAGGGCTCCAGTGGAGGCGGGTGCTAGGGGACCAGAGGCTTGGGAACTGGCCTGAGGCAGTCAGCCAGTGAGCAGACTCTCAGGGTCAGGACACAGATGACCCAGGGTCAGAGCCAGGCCTTGTGGTCTCCTTGTCAGGGACAGGACACAGATGACCCAGGGTCAGAGCCAGGCCTTGCAGCCTCCTTGTCTGTCGCAGAGGTGGGCCTGCCCAAGCGAGTCAGGGGTCACAGGGCTGGGAACACAGAAAGTGGGGTGCAGGGGTGCTGCCGCCTGTGGACCCCCAGCCTGGACCACTGCCTCGGGGCTGCAGGGCCATGGGTGGGCTGTGGCCTCCCCACCGGGTGACTCCCTTCCCTGACAGCCTTTCTGATGTGCTGTCACTCTGCTTGCTTTCTAGAGCCCTCCAGGACCTCGAGCCAGCACCTGGTCCCTTCCCCTCCCAAGCACCCAAAGCCACGAGATTCTGGCAGGAGCTCCCCACGGTGGTCGACAGACCTGCAGTCCAGGGGGCGTCGGCTCCGAGCCCTGGGCAGCTGGGGGCCTGGCCTGGGTGATGGGGTGGCTGCAGTGCCTGTCCTGAGAGCCCTGGAGGTGGCTTCGGGCCTGACCCCTCGAGCCCAGGGACATCCTGGCCCACAGCCAGCACCAGATGCAGCAGCCAGACCTCCCAGGGCAGCTGAACTGTCTCACCCCAGCCCCGTCCCCACTTAGTGTAGCCCCCACTGCAAGTTCGCCTGTGCTGGGGCCATGACCTGCCCACATATGTGGTCTCGGAGCACAGAACATCTGGGCGGGTGTGTTGGGGGGTGGAAGGAGTGCCTGGCCCTGGGGAGGACCCTCTTGGTGGAGGGGAGTGGGGGACTGGAACCAGCCAGGAAGGCAGCAGAGGCTGGAACCGTTTAGGCCCACAACTGGGTTTGGCCTGGGGAGGGAGGGTCCCGCTCCCCAGCCCTTCCTTAGGGCCAGGCTTTCCCTCTGGCACGGAGGTGGGGGGACTGGTCACCCGGCAGGCCTGTCAGAGGCCTCTCCTGCTACAGTTGGGCATGGCCCAGGGGCAGGGGCTGGAGCTGCGAGTCCAGTCTGCCACCCCCTTGCTGGACCCAGGGTAAGAGCCACCTCCTAGGCCGCTGTGGCCCAGGGTTCCAGCTGCTCGCCCCGAGGCCGCTGGAGGTGCGTCCCAGGCCTCCCGTCTCCTGGGATCTGTAGGACTCCCGCGCCCACCGCAATAAGGCGGCCCGTTCCCTCCTCTTGGCGCAGGACGCCCCGAACCCAAGCGCAACTATTTTCAACTCTCAGGTGTACAGAAATGCGGTTTACTTTGTAGGCCACGTTGGTTCAATAAATGATGCAGTGGACACAGCCCGTCCAGCCCCCGCGCCCGCCCACACCCTCCCTCGCGGTCCCTACCCGCTCCTCCGCGCCTAGGCGCCGCGGCAGGTGTCCGCAGTGACCGGCAGGCAGCTGAGGAAGCGGAAGCCGAATCTGCTCTCCGCCGTGCTCTGCACCGACAGGGCCACCAGGGGGCAGCTCCGGTCCACGCTCCTCCGGCACACCTGCGGGGCGGGTGGGGGGGGCTGGGGCGCGCGTGGGGGGGGGGGGGGAGGGGGGGGGGGGCGCACCCGCACGCGTGCACTCACCCGAACTCGGTGCTCCTTCTGGAGCCGACCCAGTCCCAGCCCGGCCTCTGCGGGAGGCGACGGCAGGGTGGGGTCACCTGGGATGGTGGGCAGGTGCTGCAGCGCGGGGATCTCGGGGATCTCGGGCCGCGCGGGCCCCTCCCGCGCGTGGAAGAGTTTCCCCGAGCTCATTGGGGGCAGCAGGCCCCGCGTCCTGGTGGGGGGAGGGTCGTGAGGGTGGCGGCCGGCCCGGGAAAGGCGGCCCTAGAGGGCTCCGTGCCTGGGGCTGAGCAGGGGCCGCAGGGCGTCCTGGAGGGACTGGGGAGCGGCCTGGGCGAGGCCTGGGGACGTTGGGGGCCGTCCTAGCTCGGGGATGCGCGGCACCGTTTCTTTGGGGCGGGGCCTGGGGAGGGAGGCCAGATCCCGGGGACCCGCGGTCCCCACCCTGGTCTCCGGCGACTGACCCGGGGCTCCCGCACCCGGCCTTTGCGCAGGGGTCGAGGTGGGCGCGGCGGCTGGCAGGTGTCAGCGCCGGGCCCGACTTCAGGGAGCGGGAAGCGGTCAGTGGACAAGTCGGTGCCGTCATCGAAGACCCTCCGGGCCGGAGTCTCGCGGCGTGGGATCCGGTGCTCACTGAGGACCTGCAGGGCGCGTCGTTCAGCCCCACACCCCAGCCCTGGCCGCCCCCCCGGGGGCCCGCACCGACCTCGCCCTTGGGGCTCAGGAGCAGCGTGGCGCAGCCGCGGCTGGAGAGGAGGGGGACGGGCTCCCGGCCCGAGGACGCGCGCGGCGGCTTCTTGGCGCTGCGGGTCCCCTCGCCCCAGACCTGGAAGGGCACGCAGCGGCGGGTGAGGCACGGCCGGGCCGGGCCGGGCCGTCGGGGCCGGGCTCCCGGGCCGGGGCGCACCGTGATGTGGTGCCGCGGGGCCAGTAGCGTGCCCGGCGGGAAGCGGTACAGGCGCTCCGGCAAGCCGCGCACCAGCTGCTTCAGCACCATGCAGCTCAGGTCGGCCGTGCTCTCCAGCGACGGGTTGAAGATGCGGACGAACTTCTCCCGGCAGCTCACGGCCACGATCTTCAGGCCTGTCGGGCTGGGACGAGACGGGGCGCTGTCCCAGGAGGAGATGCGGCCGGTCCACGCGCACAGCTGCGCGCCCCGCCCGGAAACCAGCTCCAGCCCGGCGCGGGAGGCCTGGGTCACTCGCCCCTTACCTCTGCAGGTGTTCCGGGCTCCGACCGTCAGGGTCTGTGCAGGGCTGGGGCGCCAGGACTGGCTCTCCGTGCCTGCGTGAGTGGGTTTTCTGGAGATCTAGAGAGAGCAGCGCTTTTGGGGAGGGGCCCTCGAATGGAGCGTCTCACAGGCACGTTCCCTGTGCGGCCAGAACAGGCCTGCAGCAGCTGGGGGCGCGGGGAGCAGGGCCAGGGTCAGATGGGACAGGAAAGGTGGTTGGACCTTGCGGGCTGGAGGACCTCCTTCAGGGCTCTGGGTGATATCACAGCTCTGAGGGGGCCAAGGATGGCTGAAGGGTAACTAGGGGAGACCCGCCCCACTGCACCTTCCAAGTCCCTGCTGGAGCTCCTGGCCTGTACCAGCGCCTGCTTGGAGGAAGCACGGTGGTCCCGGGGTGGGTGCCCTACCACCTGCACGAGGGAAGGCAGGCCTGGCCGGCAGCTGCTGGAGTCGGAGTCAGCGCCCCCTGAGCTGCTGGTGTTCAGACAGGGCAGGCAGCCCCACTCCACCGTCTTGTGATGCCGCTCAGAGTGCTTTCCAGAGGACTCTGAGCTCCCCGTGTCCAGCTGTGGCCAGGGCCGGGGCTGCCTGTGGACCACTCTGCTTGATGGCCACTCCAGCTCCAGACCCCAGCCCTGCCCCCATCCAGCCCCACAAGACAGCGCAGCAGGGAGCCCCTCTTGCCTCCCAGGACCCAGGCCCAGCTCATGGCAGGAGAGTGATGGTCCCTCAACCCTAATGCATCCTACAGGTCAGAGAACTGAGCACTGGAAGGTTTAAGGGACTTATCCAGGGACACTTCTGGGTCTTCACCTGCCAAGGTGAGCCCTCCCTTCTGGCCCCTGGGGAGTCCCTGCTCTGTGCAGTTACTTTTGCTTTGAGCTAGGCTCCATGTTGATGAAGAGGTTGGGGTACCGGTGGGCAATGCTGTTCCAGTCCACGTCCTCCAGCCGAAAGCCCTGGCCAGGAAGCAAGAGGCACGTGGTCCTCCCCTCCCGCAGGGCTCCAGATCCCAGACCACACACGTGGGAGGCCTAGCTCACCTCCCCAGTGGGGGCCTGAATGTTTTCAGAGAGGTCACTTGGGTCCATCAGAGTCTCTGCTGTCACCACCTGCAAGAGGGGACCAGAGGCCAGTGGGCAGGGGCTAGGGTGAAGGGTACCCCTCCCCTACAACACCTCTTCTCTTTGACCTCACCTGTGCTTTGAGGCCTCCTGATTCCTCCCTGCTGGAGCCCAGAGTTCCAGAGGCAGCCTGAGCAGGGCAGGCTTCCAGGCAGGCCAGGACACCCCAGCAGGGGCACCCGATGAGAGGGGGAGGGCTGGGGAGGGCAGCCTGGGGCAGGAGGACTTGGGGGACGGGCTCACCTCCACACTACCAGTCTGGGATCTTAGGATGCGGCCCACCCACGAGGAGCGGGCCAGCTGCAGGAGGCAGGACTTCTGCAAGTTCTGCAGCTCGGCCTCCACCTCCTGGAGCGTGCGGGTGGTCTGCAATAGCCGCTCCTCCAGGTGCTCCTTCTCCTGCTCCGGGAGGGCCCGTGGGTGGTGGTGGTGGGGGTTTTCTGCAGAAGGCCCCCAGGCCAGCCCCAGCCTGGCTCCCCAACACCACGACCCTGCCCACTCCCTGTGCCCCCGCCTCACCCACTGGGCTCGCTCCTTCTGTTCCTTCAACTGCAGGGTCAGCTTCTGGACCTGGTTCTGCAGGAACTTCTCCTGGCTGTGGGAGCTCCTGGAGGAGGGGCGACCTCAGCAGCCCTCACCCCGCTCAGGCAGGGGTTCCTAATATCAGGTCAGTGGCAAAGGAGGGGAGGAGGAGGGGCTCCACTGCCACCTTGGCCCCAAGGGCACACAGTACAGCCCCACTGGGGCCGGCCAGCCTCTGGCTGGTCTGGGCAGGGGTCTAGCACCCATCCACATGCACAGGGTTAGGGTTGAGGCTATAGCATGTTAACTTAGGATCAGGGTGGAGGGTCCGCGTGGGCAAGGATGAGGGTAAGGATCTGACTCAGCGGTTGGGATTGGGGTCAGACAGAAACCAGCAGTCTGGGCGAGGACAGGGCAGGGTTGGGTTGGTTGGGGACTGTGCTGCAGACCTGTTGGGTGGAATCCCTGCCACCTCCTCCAGGATGTGGCAGAGCCGGGTGTCCTTGCCATTCTGGACGGCCCACCGCAAGGCCTGGATCTCCAGTTCTCGCTGCCTCCACAGCAGCCGCAGTGTGCGAGGGTCCAGGGACTCAAGAGCCAACCTGCAGCAGCAGCAGCCCCTGCTGCTTACTCAGGCCGGGCCCCTGGCCACCTGGCCCAGGAGGCTCACCACTCCTCCCTCCCTTCCTTACTGCAGGTCAGCAGAGCAGGCCGCCCGTGTGGGGTGGGGCGTGGTGTCTGGCAGGCATGTGGGGGTCTCGGGGGCTGCAGGTGCGCCTGCTGGAGGTCCCAGGTGACCACTGACAGACTCTCGCTCTGTGGGGCACAGGAGAGCGTCTTCCTCGGCTTCTTCAACCCCCTGGCCAGGCTTGGGGGCCATTCCCAATGTTCTTCAGGAGCGGAGGGGTGGGGGTCCCAAGTTGGCTATGTGTGCCTCGTGTGGCCACACAGGTTGGAGCAGCCCAGGCGGCACCACTGCTCACAGAGCGTCGCTCTCTGAAGAGACCCACATGTGGATGTCCACACCTGTGTGTTTCTGACCAGGATGGGGCAGCAGGTCACCACCTGACATATCCCTGGCATGTCCCCCTGCCACCCAGGTGCTGGCCCTTTGCCTGTGATGTGGTGTCCCTCTTTCTCTCTCTTGTACCCCCAGTTCAGGGCCCTACCCCCAGCACTCACCTGAGGCCGGACCTCCAAGCAGGCCTGGGAGGGAAGGGCTCTATACCGTTGCCATGGATACTAGCACCCAGAAGGGGAGGGGCTGTTTGTTACTAGGAGCCTCCAGGGAGACCCCAGACCAGGCCCCTGGGTGAGTTCTGGGCTGCGCCAGCCCAGCTTGGAGGTGTGAGAAGCTGAGCCACTGCTCAGCTTAGCAGGGGAACCACTTAGTGGCCAGCACCCTGAGGGAGGCCCCAGCATCCCCTACCTAGCCTGACAGCACCTGCAGGATAAATATGAGGGCACTGCTGCCTGTGGGCCAGCCCAGCATAGCCATGGGTGTGTGGGGGAAGCAGACGGGTAACAGTGACAAGCTGGGGACTGTGCTGAACGCTAACTGGGAATAGTATGCCCCTGCCCACAGCCTCTTTTTAAATTAATAATTTTTTAGAGACAGGGTTTTGCTCTGGTGTCCAGGCTGAAGTGCCTTGGTGTGATCATAGCTCACGGTAACCTCGAATTCCTGGGCTTAAGTGATCCTCCCACTTCCACCTCTTGAATTGCTGAGACTACAGGCACCTGCCTCCACCACCAGGCCCAGCCCACAGCTCCTCTGACCTCAGTGACAGGCCCTCACCTACCTGACCCCCCAAAGTGAAGCCTCACCTTTCCCAGCCATCTCCACACACTCTGGGCTACCCTCAGGGGGCCCTGTGGGCATTCTCATTACCATGACACGTATTCCCTCTGCTCCAGGACAAAAACGAGGTCCCAGACCTGACCCACAAGACCCAAGCATTCCAGCCTTTCGGCTATGTAAGGGCTCCCTAGCCGAGCACAGGAGACAGCCAGGCAGGAGACCCCTCCACGCCCACAACTCGTTCTGAGCTGGGCAGAACTGGCAATCAATGGCCCACACAGCTGACCGCGAGGCTGCGGGGCCCTGGGCGGGACAGTAGGGTAGGGGGTGGAGGAGCGGCTTCCAGCCAGCTTCACTGTTCGTAAGGCCTGGCACTGGGTCCAAAAGGGGCAGGAAGGTGTAGGAGAAGAGCCTCAGCCAGAGTCCAGGCCTTCTCCTGAGCGGGCACCTCCCGCACCAGGGCTCGGCGCCCGCCAGCTCCGCAGAGTTCTACCTCCCTTGCCGCGACTGGTGATCCTGCGACCCCGCGACCCCTGCGCGTCCAGGCTACTGCCGCTGCGGTAGGCTCCAAAGGCTGGCCCGGGAAGCGAGGGGAGGGGCTGGTCCCTCTGCCCCTGAACGCAGGCGGGGGTTGCGGGATCCCAGGCCAGAGACCTTCCCTGGGCGGGAACCCGCCACACACTAGAAGGCGGCTGAGGAAGTCGGCCCAGGAGCGGGGTCAGACACCTGTCTTGACTCGCCGCCCGCAGGTCGCAGCCGCCGCATTTCCGCGTTGTTCGCGGGGTGGGGGTGGGGGCGGGGACCGCGGCTCGGCCCCTCCCTCCGGCCCGCCCACACCTGGAGTCTCTGGGGGCGGGGCGCGGCGGCAGGCCAATGGGTCGGGGAGGGGCGTGACAGAGACAGCCAATGGGCGCGGAGGAGGGGGCGGAACACCCGCGCTGAGCAGCCAATAGAGGTGCTGGGGGCGGGGCGTGCGGGCCGCGGGCCAATGGGGGCGCGGGTCCGGGGCGCGCCGCGGCGCTGGGGGCGGCAGGTTGCGGCGGCGCCCGAGCGGGTACGGAGGCTGGCGAGCGCCCAGGTGAGCCGCGCGGGGTCCCGGGGCCTCTCGAGCGCGGGGCGCGCCTCTAGCCGGCCGGGCGCCGACTCCAACTGGGGAGAGTTTTCCGCGATGCCGGGACGGAGAGCGGGGGCGGTGCCGCACCTGCGCCCGCCCTGCGGAGCGGGGACGCCCTGGCTCCCGCCAGGCTGGGGTCGCGGCGCGGGCATCCGTGCCCGCGGCGGGGACCGGGACCTTCGGGGCGAGTGCAGCGATTGGGCGGCAGCGGCGGGGCTCCCCGGGCTGGCTGGGGCTGCTCAGACCCGGAGTCCGCTCGATCTGCAGGGTCGAGGTCTGGGTCGCGACCCCGAGCGCCTCTGCGGCCTGAGCAGGTCGGGGTGGGGCGTTTCCATGGCGGCGGCTGCGGGGCCTGGCGTGCGGGTCCCTCCGCGCCGCCCGGGGAGGGGGCAGTGCCCTCCGAACCAGGTGAGGCGGGCAGGAAATCCTGGATCTGGTTAATGATTCTCCTTGTTCCGGGAGTGCGGGCGTGGCAAGAGTAGGCTGGTGAAGTGGGGGAGGATGCGTGCTCCGGACGGCCGCCACCCCAGGAATGTGTGGCCGGCGGGTGGGGCTGGCACAGGAGGGTGGGGTCCATGCGGAGGGGTCGCAGCCCAGCCGTTTCTAGGGCAGGCCAGGAGAAGAAAGAGAGGAGGACCAGGCTTCGATAGGGGTAGGTAGGTCCTGACCCTGTGGCTTGCATCCTCCCCACAGAACAGGGATGTTGTTGGGGCTGGCGGCCATGGAGCTGAAGGTGTGGGTGGATGGCATCCAGCGTGTGGTCTGTGGGGTCTCGGAGCAGACCACCTGCCAGGAAGTGGTCATCGCACTAGCCCAAGCAATAGGTGAGTCCTCTCGGGGTTAGGCAGGCTGGGCAGGTAGAGCTGAAGTGGGACCTGGTGGTCCAGCCCTATGGTCCTCCCGAAGGAGAGTGGTCCAGCCCCACGGTCCTCCCGAAGGAGAGTGGTCCAGCCCCATGGTCCCTCCAAAGGAGGGTGGTCCAGCCCGCCCCCCCCCCCCCCCCAGGAGAGTGGTCCAGCCCCGTGGCCCCCCGGAGAGGGACTGGTTGCTGATCCTTGTTGTCCTCCCCAATTCCTTAAGCCAGCTGGACAGAGAGTCGGGGGGACATAGGCTGATCTTCTCCTCTCCCCACCAGGCCAGACTGGCCGCTTTGTGCTCGTGCAGCGGCTTAGGGAGAAGGAGCGGCAGCTGCTGCCAGAGGAGTGTCCAGTGGGCGCCCAGGCCACCTGCGGACAGTTCGCCAGTGATGTCCAGTTTGTCCTGAGGCGCACAGGGCCCAGCCTGGCTGGAAGGCCCTCCTCAGACAACTGTCCACCCCCGGAACGCTGCCCAATTCGTGCCAGCCTCCCTGCAAAGCCACGGGCAGCGCTGGGCTGTGAACCCCGCAAAACACTGACCCCGGGGCCAGCCCCCAGCCTCTCACCCCCGGGGCCTGTGGCCCCTGTGACACTCACACCAGGTTGCTGCACAGACCTGCGGGGCCTGGAGCTCAGGGTGCAGAGGAATGCTGAGGAGCTGGGCCACGAGGCCTTCTGGGAACAGGAACTGCGTCGGGAGCAAGCCCGGGAGCGAGAGGGACAGGCACGCCTGCAGGCGCTAAGTGCGGCCACTGCTGAGCATGCCGCCCGGCTGCAGGCCCTGGATGCTCAGGCCCGTGCCCTGGAGGCTGAGCTGCAGCTGGCAGCAGAGGCCCCTGGGCCCCCCTCACCTATGGCATCTGCCACTGAGCGCCTGCGCCAGGACCTGGCTGTTCAGGAGCGGCAGAGTGCGGAGGTGCAGGGCAGCCTGGCTCTGGTGAGCCGGGCCCTGGAGGCTGCAGAGCGAGCCCTGCAGGTGAGCCTGGGGACCTGATCCTCTGTCACTTCCCCACCCCTGACACCAGCAGATACGGGGGTCACAGGGTCCAACTCAGGAGGCAGGTGAGCCTGGGGACCTGATCGTCTGTCACTCCCCCACCCCTGACACCGGCAGATATGGGGGTCACAGGGTCCGACTCGGGAGAGCACTCCCTCTGGGGCCTGAGCATGGAGTCCTGTGGCTATACCTCCTGAGGGTCCCATGTGCCCCCAGGCGCAGGCTCAGGAGCTGGAGGAGCTGAACCGGGAACTCCGTCAGTGCAACCTGCAGCAGTTCATCCAGCAGACTGGGGCTGCGCTGCCACCGCCCCCACGGCCTGACAGGGGCCCTCCTGGCACTCAGGTCGGAGTGGTTCTTGGGGGAGGCTGGGAGGTGAGGACCTGGTCCAGCCCCACTCCAAGCTGACTTCCCAACCCACAGGGCCCTCTGCCTCCAGCCAGAGAGGAGTCCCTCCTGGGCACCCCCCCGAGTCCCATGCTGGTGCCCAGCCTAGGTCCCGAGGGTATGTCTGCGCTCCACCTCCCCCTGGGGCACCAGGCCCTCCTGTGGCCACAGCCACCTCAGCCTGTGTCCTCCCGCAGTGGCCCCCATGAAGCAGAACTCCTGGAGGTAGCAGCAGCTCCTGCCCCCGAGTGGTGTCCTCTGGCAGCCCAACCCCCGCCTCTGTGACAGCCTAGTGAGGGCTTCGAGACCAGCCTGCCTGGACTACAGAAGGAGAGCTGGCGGTCACAGAGGGCTCCTCCACCACACAATGGGAAGCCCTGGGTGTGGCCTCAGGAGCTGGGGGTGCAGTGGGGGACTGCCCTAGTCCTTGCCAGGTCTGCCAGCACCCTGGAAAAGCATGGGGCGTAGCCAGCTCAGACCTTGCCAGGCCCCGAAGGCCATGACTGCCTGTTGGGGACAGGAGATGCATGGACAGTGTGCTTAAGCTGTGAGCATGTGTTTGCCTATGGGAGGGGTCTTTCACTGTGTGCACACGGCAAAAGCACGTGTGTGCCACTTCCCCTACCCCAACGTGAAAACCTCAATAAACTGCCAGAAGCGGCTTGAGTGTGTGCCGAAACTGCGCCCGGCAGTCTGAGGTCTTGAACTTGGGCCTCCACGGGGTGCCACTGAGCAGTACCCTGAGACACCTGGGGCACGCCACAGCTGGAGTGTCTGAGAATAGGGTCCCTCAGGCACCAGTGCTCAGTAGGGCCCAGGGCTGGGGCTTCCTGGGCTCCACATTCCACCTGCTCTGCCTCACCTAACCCCAAGGGCTCTCCTGTGAGGCCCCAGCCTGGTGGGCCTGCTGGTTCAGCCCAGCCTGACTGTCCCGGGCGTTTGTCTGCACCCCCTCCCACCTGACTCCTGTCATCCTATTGCCTGGGCCCCACTAGCAGCAGGAACTGAGGACACCAGGACAAGCTAGACCCGCCCGTCAGGTTTACTGAGAACTTGTGGGGGCGGGTCCTAGACTCAGGTCAGCCAGGCCCAGGCCACTTCACCACCCCAGGGAGGGCATGAGTACTAGTGGGCAGGGGCTGCCCCCTTCTCCCCAGGTGGGTGTGAAATGTCTGCTATGAGCTTGAAGCTTTGAAATTGGGGCAGGGGCCGGGCACAGTGGCCCACGCCTATAATCCCAGCACTTTGGGAAGCTGAAGGGGGTGGATCACCTGAGGTCAGGAGTTAGAGACCAGCCTGGTCAACGTGGTGGAACCCCAACTCTACTAAAAATACAAAAAATTGGCCAGGGGCGGTGGCTCACACCTGCAATCCCAGCACTTTGGGAGGCTGAGGTGGACGGATTACGAGGTTAGGAGATCGAAACCATCCTGACTAACATAGTGAAACCCTGTCTCTACTAAAAATAGAAAAAATTAACCGGGCGTGATGGTGGGCACCTGTAGTCCCAGCTACTCGGGAGGCTGAGGCAGGAGAATGGCATGAACCCAGGGTGTGTGTGGAGTTTGCAGTGAGCCGAGATCGCGCCACCACATTCCAGCCTGGGAAACAGAGCGAGACTCCGTCTCCAAAAAAAAAAAAAAAAAATCGTGTCCACATCCCAGCCCAGCCCCTGGGCCCTTGGGCTAGCTATCACCTCTCCTGGTCCTCAGGGTAAGCCATACACCCCCAAATCCAGGGGCCATGGTTGGAGTTAGAGAAGAACGTGGGGGACCCTACACCTGGGTACAGCCGTGGGTGGGACTGGGACAGAGGATGGGGATGCCCTAGGTCGGGGTGTCCAATCTTTTGGCTTCCCTGGGCCACATTGGAAGAAGAATTGTCTTGGGCCACACATGGAATACACTAACAATAACTGATGAACTTAAAGAAAAAATCGTAAAAAAATTTTTGCAATGTTGGCTGGGCACAGTGGCTCATGCCTGTAATCCCAGCACTTTGGGAGGCCGAGGTGGGTGGATCACGAGGTCAGGAGACCGAGACCATCCTGGCTAACACAGTGAAACCCCGTCTCTACTAAAAATACAAAAAATTAGCTGGACATGGTGGCAGGTGCCTGTAGTCCCAGCTACTCAGGAGAATGGCGTGAACCCAGGAGGCAGAGCTTGCAGTGAACCCAAACTGGACCTCTGCACTCCAGCCTGGGTGATGGAGACTCAGTCTCAAAAAAAAAAAAAAAAAACCTCACAATGTTTAAGAAAGTTTAGATTTGCGTTGGGCTGCATTCAAAGCCACTCCATGGGCCGGGACAAGCTTGCCCTAGATCATGGGGTCTTTGTGCTTTGAGAGTGGGCGAGTTTGGGATGGACTCAGCTTTCTCTTGGGTGGCCCTGGATCTGGGTCTGGTGCTGTCCCCTTTCTCTGGAGCAGACAAAGGGAACAAGGAAGTCCTGAACTCGGGCAGGGAAGCCATCCACAGGGCTCCCTAGAGGCCAGGACCACCAGGAGCTCACTGCTGTGCAGGTGCAACTCAGCTTGGTTATTTCCTGCCTGAGGCAGGGAACAGGGAATGCAGGGAGGCCAGGCAGCAGCAGAAGCCTCCAAACGCTGGCGTCAGCAAGCCGGAACCCCCACCTGACCTCACTCCTGTCTGCCCTGCTCACAGCTGCTTGTCCCTGGGAGGTCCTTGGGGGCCTGGACCTGCCTGACCTGTGGCCCCAGATGGAGCTAAGCCCAGGGTCACAAGGGGTGGAGTCTGGAATGCATAGGCCAAGTGAGTTGTGCCTGGGCAGCAGGCCTGGGGACTGAGGGACCTACTCCTCCATCCACAGCCCCCACTCACGTTCTGGAGGGATGGTTGTACCTCTGTGACCAGCCCTCCACACCATCACACAGGCCAGCAGGGGCCAATGCCAGGTGCCATCCGGAGCCCACCTCCATGTCTTCCCGGGGGTCATGAGCTCTGCCCCACACGCCCCAGCCCCCCAGTGGGAAGCAGGCATGGACCTGGCAGAGCACGCAACGCGCTGTTCCTTTGTGTTTTCGAGGAACACCTGTTCCTTTTGAGGCCACTGCCCAGGTGCCCGTCCCTGGTCTGCTGCTGCTAGCTCTGATGAAGCTAACCGGCCTTCTTCCCCACCAAGAGGGTGTCCCAGCAGCTGCTGTGTTCTGGGGTGGGGAAGGTGGGGAGCCTTCCTCCTCACTGGCTGTTTCATTTTTTATTTTTTGAGACAGAGTCTCTCTTGCCACTCAGACTAGAGTGCAGTGGCGCAATCTTGTCTCGCTGCAACCTCCACCTCCCAGGTTCAAGTGATTCTCTTGCCTCAGCCTTCCAAGTAGCTGGGATTACAGGTGCCCACCACCATGCCCAGCTAATTTTTGTATTTTTAGTAGAGACGGGGTTTCACCACGTTGCCCATGCTGGTCTTGAACACCCGCCTCCGCCTCCTGAAGTGTTGGGATTACGGGCGTGAGCCACCGCGCCCGGCATCTCACTGGCTGTTTCAGGTGAACCAAATCCCATGGCCCCAAAAAGTTGCCAGAATGCTTCAGATCACTCAGCAAACCTTTGAGTTACTGAAAAGTTTACTTTTGAGTTTTAAACTATACTTTGAAAACTATATTGTGAACTGTGCCGACGTGAGAAAAGGCTGGGCTCCCTAAAAACATACAGTTCCACAGCAGGGCGGACCCAAGCCCAGCCAATCCCCAGGGGATCCAGGGCAGAGCTCCCACCTGGTATAAGTATGGGCAGAGGGCAGA
Organism: Piliocolobus tephrosceles; assembly: GCF_002776525.5. Classification (NCBI taxonomy): domain Eukaryota; kingdom Metazoa; phylum Chordata; class Mammalia; order Primates; family Cercopithecidae; genus Piliocolobus; species Piliocolobus tephrosceles. Next base: position 396,041 of record NC_045446.1, read on the forward strand.
GCCAGGCTGTATCGAGGGGCAGTGCTGGCGCCCTTCTCGCCCAGAGTTCCTACTCATCCCCAGCACAGAAGTGCTCTGTAGGGCCGGCTGAGGACACCCCAGTTCACTGAGCATGGCCCACAGTAAGTCACCATCTGGCAGTAAGTCAGCTCTGCAGGTGTGGACCCCAAGGCCACACACAGCCTTTCCCAGGTGCAGGTCCCGCCAAGCCTTAGTACACAGTGGTGACAAGCAACCCCGTCAGGACAGGGAGCTTCCAAAGGCCAGTTGGAGTCCCCGCCAGGCGTCCACTAAATCTGCCTCTCTCTCTCCAGCGAGCGGGTACAGCCCTCAACTCCTGCAGACCTGGGGAGGGGGGACAGGGCCTGTAGGCTTGGACTCGCCCGGGGCCTGATCTTCACAGTGAACTTCAGAAGAAAGCAGGCTCAGCAGACAGGCCGCTGGACGGTCCATGCGCCGATTCCTGCAGTGGCCCCACTGAAGCAGCAGAAACACACAGAAGCACCAAATCCGTCACTCTCTTCCAGTAGGAAGTCCCCAGAGGTGGCCCTCAGGAGGATGGTCCTGTTGGTTCAAGATGTGACCACAACACCTGTGCCTGCCCAGGGCCACCTTCAGCTTGGCAACAGGAACTCCGCACACCGGTACCCTGGACACACAAGGAAAAGAGAGTTCCCTCCAAGAGGGCATCTGGCCCAGCCTCAGCCCCAGGAAGCGGAGGGCAGCAAAGCCCCCGAATGACTCCGCTTCCCCCCACCCGCCGTCCCTGGTGGCCAGACAAGCACACCCCGTCCACAGGGCACCCCCTCCCCACAGTGTCCAGCTGCCCTCGCGTCCCCGTGTGGCCGGTCGCCTGCCCGCCAGACCCGGGTCACGGGGCCAGGAGGGTCGCGCTGCCCAGGCACAGATCAGCCGCTGTCACACGCACAGTGGGTCTGGGGCAGCGCAGTGTGCGGTGGGCAGGGGCTGCCCTGCGCCTGGAGGGACTGCCGGGTGGGCGGGCGGAGGGATCGACCCCACACCCGTCCCCTCCAACTTGGGCGTCCGAGCCCCGCCGCCCCTGCCCAGCCCGATCCCCCGCAGGCCCCGCGGGAAGGCGGCCCCTGAGGGGCGCCCCGCCCGCCAACCTGGGATCCCTCACGCGTCACCTGCGACCCAGGCGCGGGGTCGTCGCCGGCTCTCAGCCCAACTTCAGCTGCGGCCGCGGGAACCCTCGCGCCCCCTGCCCGCCCCGGGCCCAGCCGCCCCACGCCCAGCCCCGTATGCAAATGACCTGGTCCCGTAGCCAATGGTCGGACGAGCCTGGCCCGCCCTACCGCAACGCAGCCAGTGGGCGCGAGGGGGATTCGCGACGCCCCGCCCACCGCCGCGCGGCCCTTCGCGGGCGAGGCTGGCGCGTTCTTTTCTGCACGTCGGCCCGGGGAGGGGCGGCACCTGCCGGGCGGGGCCTGCGGGGCGCCAGCTGCGAGGGCGCGGCGGGCCAGGGCGCGTCCCCCAGGCGGATGGTACGGCCCGAGGTGGTCCTCCTCCCGCCTCGCGGTGGTACGGCCCGGGCTCGCGGGGCTTCCGGGCTGGGCGTAGGGCACAGCCTGGAGCCGGGTCTTCCGCCCGCGGTTGTGTGTGGGGCTGCAGGGCCGACTGGGAGCTGCCCCTCTCCCAGCGGCGCGGTGGTACGACCCGGCCGCCTCCATGCCCCGCACTCGCGTCCCGCGGGCCGCCCCCGCCCCCCGACCCCTCTGGGTGTCCGGCTCACGTATCCCGGGCTGTGACCCGGGAGGGGCCTGCGCGAGCCAGGACACGGCGTCCTCGGGACGCACGCGCCATCCCCTGGGCGACCGGGGGTCCCCATACTACGCCCGGGACCGTCCGGCTGGCGAGGAGGGGACTCTGGCTCTGCCTGGTTTGCCTGGTGACCCCCACGGGGCGCCCTTGGGGACTCTGGGTCCCTCCTGGGCGCTCTGTCTCCGCGGAAGCCTCTGGAGCCTGGAGGGGTGCTGCACGGGGCTCGGGGGTCCTCGCAGCCTCGTGCCGGTCTTTTGCGGGGACGAGGCGAGAGTAGCCTGTCTGTGCCCTGAAAAGGTGTAAAATCGAAGGAGCCTTGACGGTTTGACCTTCGTTAGGACGCGCAGGGCCAGCTTCAGACCTGGAAGTATCGGACTCCGGGGTGAGGCCCCAAAGTGACAGCCAAGGGAGATTTGGCCGCTGGTCCCCCTTGGCACTGTCACCCTGGTCCTCGGCCCCGGGCCGCCCCCCCTCAGCTCCCTGGCCCTAAACTCACTGCTCTGCTCTTTGTCCTCCTCTGGCCCCATGACCTCCCTGCATTGGCATCCGCGCAGGCCTAGGCCGCAGCCTGCTCGCTGCCCCAACCCCAGCCCCGTTGGAGAAGTGCTGGGGCCCCAGGGAGGCTCTGACCCAGCCCATGTCCTCAGGGGCTTGAAGGCTGGGGACATAAATTCAGGTGCAGAGTCTGGGGTGACTGAGACATAATCAGCAAGACATGACCGAGCTCTTTCTGACCCTTTGACCCCTGGCCCCCAATAGAACCCAGTGGCTCCTTGCACCTCTGGCCGCCTGTGGATGGGGAAGTGCCCAGAGGAGCCTGGAGCCACTCTGTTCTATTGGGGGTCAGAGGTCAGCAAGATCTCGATCGTGTGGGTCGTGGAGGAGCCCCTAAGAGTCAGTGGGAGCCCTGAGAAGGCCCGTGTCTTCATGGCAGGGCAGAAGCTCCCAGGGCAGTCAGACTAGGGGACAAGAAGGGGCAAGAGGACAGGGCAGCTCTGCGTTCCTGTCGTGCTCTGCTGACGTGAACCCACTTCTGCCCGCAGTCCTGCCAATTTCACAGGCACCTTTTTTCACCATCTGTAGTGAGTGGGATGGTGCCCCCCAGAAAAGAGGATATATCCACATCCTAATACCCAGGCCCCCCCAAATGTGCCCTCACTGGGAGAAAGCGTCTTTGCAGATGTCATTAAGGGAAGCATCTTGAAACGAGATCATCCTGGACTACCTGGGTGGGTCCTAAATCCAATGATCAGTGTGCTTAGAAGAGGGAAAACAGCCTGGGCGCAGTGGCTCAAGCCTGTAATCCCAGCACTCTGGGAGGCTGAGGTGGGCAGATCACCTGAGGTCAAGAGTTTGAGACCAGCCTGGCCAACATAGTGAAACCCCATCTCTGCTAAAAATACCAAAAAATTAGCCAGGCGTGGTGGTGTGTGCTTGTAATCCCAGCTATTTGGGAGGCTGAGGCAGGAGAATCACTGGAACCCAGGAGGCTGGCAGCGAGCTGAGATCACGCCACTGCACTCCAGCTTAGGCAACAGAGCAAGACTCTGTCTCAAACAAACAAAAAACAAAAAAAGAGAGAAGGCTGGGTGTGGTGGCTCACGCCTGTAATCCCAGCACTTTGGGAGGCCAAGGTGGGTGGATCACCTGAGATCAGGAGTTCAAGACCAGCCTGATCAACATGGAGAAACCCTGTCTCTACTAAAAATACAAAATTAGCTGGCTGTGGTGGTGCATGCCTGTAATCCCAGCTACTTGGGAAGCTGAGACAGGAGAATCGCTTGAACCTGGGAGGCGGAGTTTGTGGTGAGCCAAGATTGCGCCATTGCACTCTAGCCTGGGCAACAGAACAAGACTCCATCACAAAAAAAAAAAAAAGAAAGGCCGGGCACAGTGGCTCACGTCTGTAATCCCAGCATTTTGGGAGGCCGAGGCGGGTGGATCACGAGGTCAGGAGATCGAGACCATCCTGGCTAACACGGTGAAACCCCGTCTCTACTAAAAATACAAAAAAATTAGCCGGGCGTGGTGGCAGGTGCCCGTAGTCCCAGCTACTCGGGA
>NC_045446.1:399983-413298 GCF_002776525.5 Piliocolobus tephrosceles
CGGAGCTTGCAGTGAGCCGACATGGTGCCACTGCACTCCAGCCTGGGTGACAGAGTGAGACTCTGTCTCAAAAAAAAGAAAAAGAGAGAGAGAAAAAGAGACACAGACACAGAGGGAGGCCATACGAAGTTATAGCCAAGGAACACCTGGAGACGAAGCTGGAAGAGGAAGGACCTCCCCAGATCCTCAGCAGGCAGTAGGGCCCCGCCAGGCTGGATCTCAGACTTCTGGCTTCCAGACTGAGAGAATGCCTTTCTGTTGTCTAAGGCCCCTGGTTTGTGGCCGTTTGATATGGCAGCCCTGGGACACACAGACATTTGCCTCCACTGGATACAAAATGCAGCCCTGCCCATCCCTCCCCCAACTCTGAGAGGTTTGACTCTTTGTTCTCACCCCACCCACCTCCTCCAGCCACCCCTGCCCCCGCCTCCCCCACGCATCCACTGGCTCTGGGGCCCCCTGTTGTGGGGGGGGGGCGGGTGGGATGGGTCTCGGCAGGGGGCGATGACGGAGCTCACTGCCCACTAAGCCCTGTATGTACACAGAGACCTGATGGCGGGGTGGGGGGCAGGGGCGGGAAAGGACTGGACTGGGCCCTCCAGGAGAAGCTGGCCTGGGCTGGACAGAAGTAAGGGAGCTCCCAGCCCAGCTCCATCCTCCCCGGGCACACCAGGAGCATGCACGCCAGGCTTGTGTCTGCAAGGTACAGGGGCAGCACATGGCAGCATTGACTAGCAATCCGTCCAGAGCCTCTGTGCGGGTCTGCGTGAGGCTGTGTGGGCAGGATGCACATGTGTGCACACTGACACTAGCAGGTGATGGGGTAGTTGGGGGTGACCTGTCAGTGTGCAGGGGAGGTGCTGTACACGGGAGGTGTCTGCCTGCTGGTGTGTGAGGCATCTATCCACATATGAGCAGTTAAGGACTCATTTTGTGTCAGGAGAGTGGGGGGGGGGTGGGAATCAGTAGGTTGGAGGTATAGGTATGTGCCCGTGCTCTCAAGAAGCACCACTTATGCACAGTTTGGGCCTAGTTTGGTTCTGGGCAGCTGCCTGGGGATACTTCTCACACCTGAGCTTGAGTGTTGTCTGGCATACCTGGGTTGGTTGTGCACTGACCAAAGATTATGCTCACTGAGGACGTCCTTCGTGTCTCCATGTGGATGCATGTGTTTATTTATTTTTGAGACAGAGTCTCGCTCTATCGCCCAGGCTGGAGTGCAGTGGCACGATCTTGGCTCACTGCAACCCCTGCCTCCCAGGTTCACAGCATTCTCCTGCCTCATCCTCCCAAGTAGCTGGGACTATAGGTACACATAACCATGCCCAGCTAATTTTTGTATTTTTAGTAGAGACGGGGTTTCACTGTGTTAGCCAGATGGATCTCCAACTCTTGACCTCAGGTGGTCCTCCTGCCTGAGCCTCCCAAAGTGCTAGGATTGCAGGTGTGAGCCACTGCACCTGGCTCTATTGTTTTTGAGACAGGGTCTCACTCTGTCGCCCAGGCTGCAGTGCAGTGGTGCCATCACGGTTCACTGCAGTCTCAACCTCCCGGTCTCAAGCAATTCTCCCACTTCAGCCTGCCGAGTAGCTGGGACTACAGGTGTGCACTACCGTCTCAGGCTAATCTTTTTTTTATTTTTTGCAGAGAGGAAATCTCACCACGTTGCCCATGTTGGAACTCCTGGGCTCAAGTGATCTTCCTGCTGTGGCCTCCCAAAGTGCTGGGATAACAGGGCGAGTGCCACCATGCCTGGCCCGGGTGCATGTGTTTATTATGACAATTATCAGCAGTCCCCCAGGTGGCCTGTCCTCCTTCCCAGGAGCCTCGGCGTGTCTGTGGATACCCCTGCATCTAGTGTCCAGCAGGCAGACACATGGCACATGCAAAGGTAGGGGAGGTGCCTGGTGCAAGGCAGAGAGCAGTCCCTCAGCCCGCTGACCACACGGGACCCCACCTGAGGCGTACCCATCTCGTCCTCACAATGACCGAAGAGGTAGCCATGAGCACCCACATTCCTGTTTCACAGCCAAGGACATGGAGGCACACAGAGGTTGAGAAACTGAGACTGAAGTGTGTGAGTTCAGGTGGCTGGCCTGGGTGACCGCCGTGACACCCAGCCCCTCTGGCCCACCAAGAGTAGATTGCTCCAGAGTCCTCCACAGTCTCTTCGGCACCATCCACTCCTCCTTCCTTCAGGGGCATTTTCAGAACCCATAAGTGCCTGGTATTTCTCTCATTGCAAACAGAAAACTGTGGGCGAAATATTACTTAGGTGCCAAGGCAAGAGACTGAAGGCACAAACTGTTTCAGCATAATAAAGAAAATAGAATAAGAATAGTCAGGGCCGGGCGCAGTGGCTCAAGCCTGTAATCCCAGCACTTTGGGAGGCCGAGACGGGTGGATCACGAGGTCAGGAGATCGAGATCATCCTGGCTAACATGGTGAAACCCCGTCTCTACTAAAAAATACAAAAAAAAAAAACTAGCCGGGCGAGGTGGCGGGCGCCTGTAGTCCCAGCTACTCGGGAGGCTGAGGCAGAATGGCATAAACCCGGGAGGCGGAGCTTGCAGTGAGCTGAGATCCGGCCACTGCACTCCAGCCTAGGCGACAGAGCGAGACTCTGTCTCAAAAAAAAAAAAAAATAGTCATAATACAAATTAGATATGGAGATGATTATGGACAATTAATCATTATTATAAACATTATTAATCATTGGCTTTTAATATTACTCTTTGTTGCATTACTAACATAACCTAGGAATAACCGGGGGTTATAGGGTCAGGTGCTGAAGGGACATCATGAGAAGTGACCGAGAAGGCAAGAGATGAATCCTCCATCACGCCCACATAAGGGCCGCGTGAGGGCTCCTTGGTCAAGCGGTAACGCCAGTGTCTGGGAAGACACCCGTTACTTAGCAGACCGCGAAAGGGAGGCTCCTTTCCTTGGAGGAGTCAGGGAACACTCTGCTCCCGGCTTTTTGTGGGAGGCTGGATATGATCCAGGCCTGCCCGCAGTCATCTGGAGGCCGAAACCCCTCCCTGTAGTGCTGTGCTTCAACAGTCACTCTCCTTGTCCACTTCCATGTTCCTCCCGTACTCCTGGTTCCTCTTTGAAGTTCGTAGTAGATAGCGGTAGAAGACATAGTGAAAGTCTTAAAGTCTTTGATCTTTCTTATAAGTGCATGGAAGAAAACGCTGATGTATGCTGCCTTCTCTCTGTGCTTTGGCTACCTAAAACGCAAGGGCCCCCTGTCCTGTGAGCACAGGACTTACTTCACCTTATCACTTAGAAGATCCACCCTCCTTACCCCGCCCCCTTGTGTGCAATAAATATCAGCGCCCCAGCCATTCAGGGCCACTGCTGGTCTCTGCATCTTGATGGTAGTGGTCCCCCGGGCCCAGCTGCTTTCTCTTTATCTCTTTGTCTTGTGTCTTTATTTATTACAATATCTCTTGGCCGGCGCGGTGGCTCAAGCCTGTAATCCCAGCACTTTGGGAGGCCGAGACGGGTAGATCACGAGGTCAGGAGATCGAGACCATCCTGGTCTACACGGTGAAACCCCGTCTCTACTAAAAAAATACAAAAAACTAGCCGGGCGAGATGGCAGGCGCCTGTAGTCCCAGCTACTCGGGAGGCTGAGGCAGGAGAATGGCGTGAACCCGGGAGGCGGAGCTTGCAGTGAGCCGAGATCCGGCCACTGCACTCCAGCCTGGGCGACAGAGCGAGACTCCGTCTCAAAAAAAAAAGAAAAAAGAAAACCACACCCCTCTCTTGCCCTGCTCCTCAGTTACCTCCACCTTTACCTTCCCCTTTGCAGTAAATCGACCTGAAAGAGAAGTTGGTGTTCACAGCCCCTGCGCGCTCTCTGCTCACTCTCCAAACTCCAGCCCCTGGCCCCAGCGCCGGTGGCAGTGACCCACCCTGCTGCGCCCAGGCTCCCTCCCTCGGATGTGTGTGCACACCCTCCCTGGCCTCCAGAAGCCCCTCTCCTGGTTTTTCCTCCAGCCCTCCACCCCTAGCACCCCTGTGCTCCTTCTGGTCTCCTTTGCAGATTCCAAACCTCTTCAAGTTGGAGTCCCAGGGTTCAGGCCTTGGTCCTCAGGCACACCCCACAAGCGATTCTCACATATTCCTCTTCATCCAGTGCAGCAGCCTCTGCCCACTTCATCTCCTCTGGCACGTCCCATTCCCCCAGGGGCGCTAGATAAAGGGGCACTTGCGGACACACACGCTGAGGCTCCTGGGAAGGAGGACCGACTGCCTGTGGTCAGCTTGGGCCCCCCCCTCCCCACCATCTGTTGCTGCTCCTCGGGAGCTGCTGGTAGTTGCCATAATAAACACAGGAACCCACGATGAGACGTGAAGACGCTCCTCAGTGAGCATCCTTGGGCAGTGCACAACCTCCCCAGCCATGCCAGCCCGCGCTCAGGCCTCCCCCGTCTTCCCCATTTCTCCGGTGTCGGTTCTCAAGCTCGTCCTTCCCCGCCTCATTCCTCCAAAAGTCCTCAGCAAATCCTGGCAACTCTGCCTGCAGCATCTACCGGGAGCGGGCACTTCCCACACCTGCGCAGACCCACCCCGGTCCCAACCCCGGCAGCCCCTGCAGCGGGCGCCCGAGGGTCTCTGGCGCCCGCTCCGGACGCCTCCCCAGCGCTCCCCGCAGCGGCCAGGGGTCTCGCGAGCCTGCGCCTGCTCGGGACCCCCGGAGCCTCCCCGAGTGCGCTGCAGCCACGCGGGCCTGCGTCCCGGGGCCCGTACGGCTTCTGCGCGACATCCTCAGGGCCAGCCGGCGCCAAATCCACACGGGACGGCACGGCCGAGTCCTACCGAGGCCGCGTAGTTCGCCAGCGCGCACGTTTCACCGCGCCTGCTGCGAGACGGAGAGACGTGTGGCTAGGTTGGAATAGTCGGCTCACGGAGAGCTCCCGCAGTGTTTGGTCAGAGGAGCGCGGCACTCGTAGCAGCGGACGCCAGGACTGCCTTACCCAGGTGCTCCGGCCGCGCGCGGGCCTGCGAGGGGCTGCGGGCAGGGGGGCGGGGTTGCGGTGCGGGGGCGGGGCTGCGAGAGTGGGGGCGGGGCTATGGAGCGGCAGGCGCCAGACGGGGCTGCGAGGGTTGAGGCGGGGCCATGGGGGCTGCGGGCCCGAGGCGGGGCGGGGCTGCGGGCGGGGGGGCGGAGCTGACGTGCAGGAAGCAGCTCCCATTCGCTCTGGGCGGTGGGCGGAGACCCGGGCGGTACCAGCTGTCCCGGCCGGGGGGGGGGGACGGCCTGGACCAACCCACGGTCGGGGGTTAAACAGTACGAGCTTTTCCAGGATACTGATCTCTCCGGACAGAATCCTGCATTAAACAGTGTTTCCAAGGTGGAAGGGAGACCGTTTAAACGCCTCGAGACCCCTGGCTGCAGGGAGTGGTACCTTCCTCATTTCAGCCATTTATTTCCCGCTCTGGTCCTAGTGGTTCCAGTCAACGGGCGGGACGGGACGGAGGGGCCCGGAAGAGGCGCCGTGCACTTCCGGGTCGAAGAGCGCACGGCGGCGGCGGCGGCGGCCGGGCCGGGCCTAGCAGCGACTCTGGTCGGGCAGCGGCGGCGAGCCCTCAGGAGCGGTTACGGGACGCGAGGTTTCCGGGTACGTGCGGCGGCCGCGCCGGCCCTGGGGCCCCTGCTCCTCCGGGCCGCGGGCCGCCTGTGGGCGCCACGCGCTTTGTCTGCGGCCTGCACCGTGGGGCGAGGCCTGCTCCGCGCTGGCCGCGGGCCGGGAGGGCGGGCGCGCGCGCTGGGAGGCCCCGCCGAGACTGGGAGGCCCGTGGCCTGCGGGCGGACGTCCGGGGCTTGCGGGGACGCGGCGGGAGCCCACCTGCCTCACCCCGTGGCACCCACGCGCGTGCCCCCTGCGAGTCCGCCCTGCCGCTTTTGGAAGAGAGCTGTGTCTTCGCTGCCTGGTTTCCAGCCTCTGTGCGTGGTTGCCTTCAGGGTTTCGAGCCTTGTCTGCATGTCCCCAGGCCTGTGTGGCTGGCGGTTTTCCTATTCCTTAACTCTTGTAGTTCTCACGACAGCCTCTCTGGAGTAGGCTTTGTTCCCGTTTTACCGATGAGGGGATTGGAGCCCAGAAAGGCTAAGCAACTAGCCAGCGCCAACTAGTCGGGGAGGGGCAGAGCCGGCGGCCGGGTCCGCGCCAGCCCCGACTCCGACCGTGCTCTTTTTGACGCGGCTTGTGATACCCCTTCCTCGGAGTTTACGTGCTTTACTTGTTTGGACAACAGCAGAACAGCAGTCAGCTGGGTGAACCACATTTTGGCCTGTGGTCACTGGCCAGGCTCTGAAGCTGAGCTGAGGTTTGACTTCGGGGTTGGCATACTTGACCTCTCTCCTGGACCATCCGGTTTTCTTTCTTATGGGCAGAATGTTAAGTCAGAGTACTAGCGGATGGATGACACCTCAGCATCATGGCTACGACAAGCCTGGCCGTGGCCCTCAGCAGCGCTGTGTTCATCTCAGGCCCGCGGAGACCTTTGTTCACACCTGACTTTTTGACTATCATTGCAGTTTACAATTTTGAGGTCTCCTAGCTGATACAGCAAATGGTGAATACAAGAATAAAAGTTGGCCTGAGTTGAGATGTTGGACTTGGCTGCAGGCTTGTTCAGTGCCTGAGATGGGCACTCAGGTTCCGGGACTGACATGAAAGGGGATTGCAGGCACCCCGGACACCAAAGCCCCTTTTCCTTCCTAAGTAACAATTGGGACTGCCAGTGTGTTGGTTCCCCTGAATTCGAAGAGAGAGAGAAATAGCGTTTCCGGTTTTCTTTTCCCCTTTAATCCCCCAAATCTGGAGTCTAAGCAGGAGAGCCACAGTGGTCCCCTCCACCCCAGAGCTCTGCTAGCCCAGCCAAAGGTGGCCAGCAGCTGGGAAGGGCTGTGGTCTTTTCTGCAGAAATGGCTTCCTGGCCTGTGGCCTGGGACATGGCAGAGGTGGATATGGGGAAGGGAGGATGTGGAGTTGGGGCTGCTGGTGCAACCAGGAGGTCCTAAGCTAGGGGCTCCCATTAACCCGCGTCCTGACTCCTGGTGGTCCCAAAATGTCTTGTTTCTGGTGGTTGTGCTAGAGGGTATCTGCAGAGACTTCCTGGGTTATTTTCTCGTCTTTGGCAAAATAACCCCTAGTTACTGTTGTGTGATACCCAGGAAAGGATGTTGTTCAGCCTCACATAACCTGAACCTTCCTGCTGCTGTGGTGGAGGATTGTAAGAGGCCCCTGGAGGCTTCCCTCACCAGCTGTGGTAAAGTTCAAAGGCCTCAGGACTTAGCCCCACAGGTACACAGACTCGCAGAGTTCAGCGTCTCTCCTGAACTGGTATTTGTGGCGAGCTCCTATGTGCCAAACCCCACATGGCCTCACTGGTCTCTTCTGGCAGCCCTGGGGCAGGCCCAGCCATTGTCTGTCGCCCTTCCTAACCCTTGGAGGTGGTCCTTAATCTCAGTGCATCAAGGGAAAAGCCAGGAGCTATTTGTTCACATATTATGGCTCACTGCAGCCTCAACCTCCTGGAGTGAAGTGATCTTTGGACCTCAGACTCCCAAGTAGCTGAGACTACAGGCGGTTTCCACCACACCTAGCTGGTTTTTAAATTTTTTTGTAGAGACAGGGTTTTGCCATGTTGCCCAGGCTGGTCTCGTAACTCGCAGGCTCAAGTGATCTGCCGGCCTCAGCCTCCCAGAGTGCTGAGATTACAGGCGTGAGCCACCGCGCCCTGCTAATTCACTTTTTTTTTTTTTTTAGGAGACAGAGTCTCGCTCTGTCACCCAGGCTAGAGTGTAGTGGCACAATCTTAGCTCACTGCAACCTCCGCCTGCCAGGTTTAAGCAATTCTCCTGCCTCAGCCTCCCGAGTAGCTGGGACTCAGGCGCACGCCACCACGCCCAGTTCATTTTTTGTATTTTGGTAGAGATGGGGTTTCACCGTGATGCTTAGACTGGTCTCGAACTCCTGAATTCAGGCAATCTGCCCATCTTGGCCTCCCAAAGTGTTAGGATGACAGGCGTGAGCCACCGTGCCCGGCTGTCGATTCACTTTTTTTTTTGAAACGGGAGCCTCGCTCTGTCACCCAGGCTGGAGTGCAGTGGCATAATCTCCACTCACTGCAAGCTCCACCTCCCGGGTTTACGCCATTCTCCTGCCTCAGCCTCCCAAGTAGCTGGGACTACAGGCACTTGCCACCGCGCCGGCTAGTTTTTTGTGTTTTTAGTAGAGATGGGGTTTCACCATGTTAGCCAGGATGGTCTCGATCTCCTGACCTCATGATCCACCCACCTCGGCCTCCCAAAGTGCTGGGATTACAGGCGTGAGCCACCATACCTGGCCCGATTCACATTTTTTACTTTCTGTGTGAAATACATCATCAGAGTGAGGATTTGCACTCGGAGTAGTTGGACCCCGGGACTTCCCCGAGCCCTGCTCTGTTGTCTCTTAGGTGGTCTCCTTGAAGTGTTCCCCGGTAGATTCATGTGAGAGAATCTGCCTCCCTCTTTCAGATATGTTTCTCCAGGGCAGGGACTGCATTCACCTTGTGCTGCACAAAGTAGGGGCAGGGTAGGTGTTGGAGCAGGTGTCCCAGGAGGATGTGGGGTCTGTTGTTAGGGTGGTCACAGCTATTGCCAGGGAGTTAAGGTCCTCTTAGCTGCGGCCTGAGAGCTGCGGCCACTCTAGGTTTCAGTGCACACCATGGGAGAGGGGTCACCCAGCCCTTGTGTGTCTCTGAATGGGAGAGGGGCCACCCTCCTGGATGGGCCGTGGCCCTTGTGTGTCTTTCAGAGCCGGTGTCGCTAGGATTCAGACGCAGGACAAGCAGGGCGTCTCTGTGGAGTTGCTGGGTCCACCAAGCAGCAGGGCTGCAGACTCCCCTGAGCGGGAATCGTGGCCAATTGTCTTCACCTTAGGGCGGCAGGTAGAAGAAAGGTCAATTACTGATTTGGCAAAACCACTTCTGCAATCGCTATTTCCAGGAGGTAGTAACATATGGCAGTTGACAGTTTGGTGGAGTTGGCATTCCTCAGTATTTTAGAAAGCATCATCTTAGAATCTAGGGTTGGCCGGGCGCGGTGGCTCACGCCCGAAATCCCAGCACTCTGGGAGGCCGAGGTGGGTAGATCATGAGGTCAGGAGATGGAGACCATCCTGGCTAACACAGTGAAACCCCGTCTCTACTGAAAAATACAAAAAAAAAATTAGCTGGGTGTAGTGGCAGGCACCTGTGGTCTCAGCTACTCGGGAGGTTGAGGCAGGAGAATGGCTTGAACCTGGGAGGGGGAGCTTGCAGTGAGCCAAGATCGTGCCACTGCACTCCAGCACTCCAGCCTGGGCAACAGAGCAAGACCCCGTCTCAAAAAAAAAAAAGAATCTAGAGTTTTGCACTGTCTTGTCAGATGGGAAGTGAGGCCGTCCTGCTCTCTGAGCCTTAGCTCCATTAGGGATAGTTGTCCAGGGGTGTCCGGACAGCAGTGGTGGTGACAGCCCCTTTCCCCAGTTGCTGTGGTACATGTGCAACCCGCAGTGGTGGCAGGAGCTGAGCTCCAATGCAAGGAGGCCCTGAGCTCAAGGGCCCCTGGCTCTGGCCCCCCACTTCCTGGCCTCTTATGTGATGCGCTTTCGTCTGACCATGGATGGAGCTTGGACCTGGTGGGAAACAGTGCTACGGGGCCGGCTTCACTGCCTTGCTGGATTCCTGACTCACTCTCCTAGTCGAGAGACCTTTCCTCCCAGGGTCACCTGGGAAACAAGGTGACTAGCACTGATGAGAAATGAACCACGTGCACGCATCTCATTCCTTATCTGGGACCAAAGTTTGAGGCCCTGTTGTGGAAGGAGGAGCGTGTCCAGCTAGATTTCCCAAGGCTTTGTACGGCGTCCTGTGTAGCTTCACAGTGACCTTGCAGAGTGGGAAGGGCAGGGGTCCTGGCTGATGGGTTAATGCCTTGAGCAAGTGGCCTTGGGAGCCAAGGGGTAGGCCTGGCCTCTGTGCCTTCTGCCTCCTCAGCTCTGGGTACCACCGGGGACTCAGCAACACCCTGGTGGATGGGGTTGGGGTGAGGTCAGAAGAGCCTCCGGGCCTCCCGACACTGGCCAGCCTTGGCAGGGAGAGCACCCTACGTGTCACCGAGGCCCCTCTTGTGCCCAGCTGATAAAGCCTGGCTCTGCCTCAGCTCAGGATGAGGCCATTTTGTTTGTATATGGTGTTGTGATTCCTCAGGAGTGTTGCAGTTCAGTGGTCAGTGACCTTTCTTTTTTTTTTTTTTTTTTTGAGAGATGGAGTTTCGCTCTTATTGCCCAGGCTGGAGTGCAGTGGTGCGATCTCAGCTCACCGCAGCGCCCTCCTCCCGGGTTCAAGCAATTCTTTTGCCTCAGCCTCCTGAGTTGCTGGGATTATAGGTGCCCACCACCACGCCCAGCTAATTTTACTTTTTTTTTTTTTTTTTTTGAGACGGGGTCTTGCTTTGTTGCCCAGGCTGGAGTGCAGTAGCACAATCTCAGCTCACTGCAACCTCTGCCTCCCAGGTGCAAGTGATTCTCCTGCCTCAGCTTCCCAAGTAGCCGGGATTACAGGCACCTGCCAGCACGCCTGGCTAATTTTTATATTTTTAGCAGAGACAGGGTTTCGTCATGCTGACCAGGCTTGGTCTCAAACTCCCGACCTCAGGTGATCCACCCGCCTTGGCCTCTCAAAGTGCTGGGGTTACAGGCGTGAGCCACTGCACCCTGCCGACCTATTTTTTTTTTTTTTTTTAGTTAAAAACAATTTTTTTTTTTCTTCCTGGCCGGGTGCAGTGGCCAGCTGGGATCTGGCTTTTCAGGTAGCTCTGTAAATGTGAATCATGTGCAAGGCTTACTGGTGAGGGTTGTTGCGTGTGTGATATCTTAGGGCTCACCCTCCACGTGCTGTGGCGGTGGATGTGACATTGGGATGCGGCCGGTGGGGAGAGGTCATCGCTCTTCAGAGGGCTCTTTGCAGCCTGGGACAGTTTCGAAGTTCCCTGGCTCTGCTTTCTTTCAGAGCTGAGCTCAATGTGCAGCAATGGATGACGACAGCCTGGATGAGCTTGTGGCCCGGAGCCCAGGGCCGGATGGACGCCCACAGGTCGGCCTTGCGGACCCGGCAGGTGACTTTGGTGAGCTGCCCAGTGCCCGGTAGGGGCGTCCCCAGGAGGAGCAGGGTGCCTGGTGTTTCCCTTTGGAGGTCATCTGTGTGTGTCTCTTGTCAACTTTCAGTCTAAAAAAAATTATCCTTTGATTTTAAATTGTGGAAGTAGCGTATTCTTTTCTCTAATTTTTAATGCAAACAACACAAATGTTGAACAAAAGGATGTTCCCTTTCCCTGCGTGTGCCCCCACCTTGCCAGCCCTGGGGAAGCTGTTAGCCGTTTGGCAGGTGCTCCTAATGCCTCTATGCCTGTGCAAAGCTACCCTGCTCTCTGCTGCATAGTCTTGACGCCCCTGTGGCCTGTGTCTCACCCTGGTGTCTAGAGGAAAGCAGCGAGGGCAGCAGTGGGGACTCCGGGGACGACAGCGACAGCGAGCACGGAGATAGCACAGACGGAGAAGATGAGGGGGCGTCTGAGGAGGAAGACCTGGAAGACAGACCTGGTGAGACAGCTGGTGTTCACGCTGGCTCCTGTGTTTCCTCTTGTCATGGTGGGGACAGCCTTTTATAACACATCCTCCGTGAGAGTGCTGTCATCACCACAGCTGGCTCCATCCCTGTGGTCACCTGCAGTGAGGCCTCGTCTTCAGCTGTGATGACGGCTCACTTTATTCGTAGTCCTTCTTTTTTTTTTTTTTTTTTAAGACAGAGTCTTGCTCTGTCGTCCAGGCTGGAGTGCAGTGGCCGGATCTCAGCTCACTGCAAGCTCCGCCTCCCGGGTTTATGTCGTTCTCCTGCCTCAGCCTCCCGAGTAGCTGGGACTACAGGCGCCGCCACCTCGCCCGGCTAGTTTTTGTTGTATTTTTTAGTAGAGACGGGTTTCACCGTGTTAGCCAGGATGGTCTCGGATCTCCTGACCTCGTGATCCGCCCGTCTCGGCCTCCCAAAGTGCTAGGATTACAGGCTTGAGCCACTGCGTCCGGCCTAATTTTTGTATTTTTAGTAGAGATGGGGTTTCACTATGTTGGCCAGGCTGGTCTCGAACTCCTGACCTCGTGATCCACCCGCCTCAGTCTCCCAGTGCTGGGATTACAGGTGTGAGCCACTGTGCCCGGCTGTAGTCCTTCATTTTGAAGTTCAGTTTGACAACGTAGTAGGTCTCTTCTCTGTTGAGAGCAAAAAATTAAAATGTCTAAGAACACTGAACAACATGATCTGTGATGTTTTTGGAGAGAATGTAACCGAACTGGAATTCCCCATGGAAGGAGCAGCAAGATCTTGGCAACCGCCTGCCCCCCACACCCCGACAAAGGCCACCTAGGTACGGGATGGGTTTAGCATGACCCGGGGTTTGCCATGACCTGGGACCTCCTGACCCACTTGTAGTTCATACACTCATCTGAACAGAACTCCTAAGAAAGCTGATAGATGCATTGTGCAATTTTATGATTTTATTAAGAAATTCAGGCCAAGCTCAGTGGCTCATGCCTGTAATCCCAGCACTTCGGGAGGCCAAGGCAGGTGGATCATCTGAGGTCAGGAGTTCGAGACCAGCCTGGCCAACATGGTGAAACCCCATCTCTGCTAAAAATACAAAAAATTAGCCTGGTGTGGTGGCACACACCTGTAATCCCAGCTACTCGGGAGGCTGAGGCAGGAGAATGGCTTGAACCCAGGAGGCAGAGGTTGCAGTGAGTAGAGATTGTGCCACTGCCCTCCAGACTGGGCGGTAGAGTGAGATTCCATCTCAAAGGAAGAAAAAGAAATTCTGGCTGGCTGGGCACGGCGCTCACGCCTGTAGGCCCAGCACTTTGGGAACATGAAGCAGGTGGATTGCTTGAGCTCAGAAGTTGAAGACCAGCCTGAACAACATAGCGAGACCTCATCTGTACAAAAAATACAAAAATTGACCAGGCGCGGTGGCTCGTGCCTGTAATCCCAGCACTTTGGGAGGCTGAGGTGGGCAGATCACGAGGTCAGGAGATCGAGACCATCCTGGCTAAGACGGTAAAACCCTGTCTCCACTAAAAATACAAAAAAATTGGCCGGGTGCGGTGGCTCACGCCTGTAATCCCAGCACTTTGGGAGGCCAAGGCGGGCAGATCACGAGGTCAGGAGATCGAGACCATCCCGGCTCACACAGTGAAACCCCGTCTCTACTAAAAATACAAAAAAA
>NC_045446.1:413398-417116 GCF_002776525.5 Piliocolobus tephrosceles
AGAGCGAGACTCCGTCTCAAAAAAAAAAAAAAAAAAAATTAGCTGAGTGTGGCGCCTGTAATCCCAGCTACTAGGGAGGCTGAGGCAAGAGAATTGCTGGAACCTGGGAGTTGGAGGTTTCGGTGAGCCAAGATTGCTACTGCACGGCAGCCTGGGCAACAGAACGAGACTGTCTCGAAAAAAACAAAAACGCCCCACAAAAATTACCTGGGCACAGTGGTGTGTGCCTGTAATCCCCACTACTCAGTAGGCTGAGGTTGGAGGATCGCTTGAGCCCAAGAAGTCTAGGCTGCAGTGAGCTGTGATCGTGCCATCACACTCCAGCCTGGGCAAAAAAAAAAATTCTCAGCTCACTTACGATTGGTTGATGATTGTATGTACCCTTGAACTTTTTTTCGGAGAACAGAGCTTTGAAGGGCAGGTCTGGGCTGGATGTGGTGGCCCAGGCCTATGGTCTCAGCTACGCAGGAGGCTAAGGTGGGAGGACCCTTGAGCCCAGGAAGTTGAGGCTACATTCCACCCTGGGTGATGGAGTGAGACGCTGTCTCAAACAAAACAAAGGGGAGACAAGTCTGTGGGGTGCACTAGTGGTACCTCCTTCCCTGTGCCTGTTGCTGTCACCCTCAGTGGTGTGTAGCCTGCGAGGCCACCAAGGAGGCGGCCCTGCCCCGGTCCTGCCCCTGCCCTGCCCCGACCCTGCCCCAGCCCTGCCCCAGCCCTGCCTCAGCCCTGTGCCTGCCCTGCCCCGACCCTGCCTCTGCCCTGCCCCGGCCCTGCCCCGCCCCGACCCTGCCCCTGCCCTGCCCTGCCCCGGCCCTGCCCCTGCCCTGCCCTGGCTCCACTGTGGTGGCTTCCTCAGAGGGAGGCTGAGCTCAGCCTCAGAATTTTGCCTTTCCACTGCTTTCCTTCTGACATCACCCTCGGGCTGGAAAATCCGTGGTCCTCAAGTGGCTACTGTGATCTGTGTGTCACAGTCTTTCAGGATAGCCTTGTGGTTATCAGGGTTAGAACATTCCGGAAAGGTAACCCTCCTGTTTGAGACTGTTGGTGAGGGAATGGCACTCATGGCCTGAGCCAGTGTGTGTTGGCCGTGTCCTTCCAGAGTTCGATGTTTAGCTCTGTACGTGATGTGCTCTTGTTGGTCTGCTGGGTCTGCAGGTCCCAAGGGGGCTCCCCTGCTTACTCCCAGCGTTGGGTTAGGGCTCTGGTTGGTCTGTAGCAGGTTTCCACACAGATTCTGGCATTGCCAGGGCTGAAAGCGTGGGCCATCAGGGTGACTCTCTGTCCTTGAGATCTGAGGGCACTTTGGATGCCAGAGACTCTGGGTTGCGGGCTGGAGTGAGGGTGACAGGAGCCTCAGCAGGGCCCCCACCGTGTCTGCGCTCACCTTCTAGCAGCAAACCCAGTACATCAAGCAGCAGCTGGGGGACAGGGTCATAGACACTGAGAGCTGTGGGCGTCCGGGAAAGGGACAGGCTCCATGGACCTGGGGTGGGGACAGGCTTCTGGAGAATACAAGCTGCCACCTGAGGGGCAGGAGGAGGTGGCTGGGCAGGGGCGGCAGGGAGGCCAGGGCTGGGGGATGTGAAGTGACAGAAGGTTTACAGAGACCTGGAGCCGCGAGGGCTGAGCGCCCTGAAGGAAGGGGATGGGAAGGCACTGGAGAGGTGTTGGTGTAGCCAATGTCTGTAGAACTTGAGTGAACACCCCTCCCCTCTTTATTCCTCCAGGACCTTTTTTTTTTTTTTTTTTTGAGACCGAATTTCGTTCTTGTTGCTCAGGCTGGAGTGTAGTGGCGTGATCTGGGCTCACTGCAGCCTCCACCTCCCGAGTTCAAGCAGTTCTCCTGCCTCAGCCTCTCAAGTAGCTCGGATTACAGGCGCATGTCACAACGCCTGGGTAATTTTTGTGTTTTTATTAGAGGTGGGGTTTCACCATGTTGACCAGGCTGGTCTCGAACTCCTGACCTCAGGTGATCCGCCCACCTTGGCCTCCCAAAGTGCTGGGATGACAGGCCTGAGCCACTACGCCTGGCCAGGACTGTTTTTTAAACATGAAGAAGTAGCCAGTGGGTCCCTAACTGGTGGGAAACATGTTGAGGAGGGAGTTATTCCACGGGCAAGGCCCGCGTTGCTGGGCCCGGGAACTTTCGTTCTTGTTGCTTTTCCCACCCTGGTGTTTCCTGTTGGAAATCACTTGTTACACTGCCCTCTCCAGCTTGAGGTAGTAGCTCTTCAACTCTTTTTATCTTTTTGAGATGGAGTCTCGCTCTGTCGCCCAGGCTGGAGTGAAGTGGCGCGATCTCAGCTAACTGCAAGCTCCGCCTTCCGGGTTCACACCATTCTCCTGCCTCAGCCTCCCGAGTAGCTGGGACTACGGGTGCCCACCACCATGCCCAGCTGATTTTTTGTATTTTTATTATTTTTTTATTTTTGAGATGGAGTCTTTGTCACCCAGGTCGGAGTGCAATGGCACAGTCTAGGCTCACTGCAACCTCCGCTTCCCAGGTTCAAGCAATTCTCCTGCTTCAGCCTCCCGAGTAGCTGGGATTACAGGCACACACCACCACACCCGGCTATTTTTCTATTTTTTGTAGAGACGGGTCTTGCCATGTTGGCCAGGCTGGTCTCAAGCCCCTGACCTCGCAATCCACCCTCCTTGGCCTCCCAAAGTGCTGGGATTACAAGCTTGAGCCACCACGCCCGGCAATTTTTTGTATTTTTAGTAGAGACAGGGTTTCACCATGTTAGCCAGGATGGTCTCGATCTCCTGACCTTGTGATCCGCCTGCCTCAGTCTCCCAAAGTGCTGGGATTACAGGCGTGAGCCACCGCGCCCAGCCAGTAGTTGTTCAACTCTTAACATGAAAGATGAAAACTTAAAACTCTTCTGCTGCCTCCCTTGCAGCTCTCACTTCTCCCAGCCTCTTCAACAGTGTAAACTCCTGTTCTGGGTGTGCCTTTCCCTTTGCGGGATAACAGCAGGGTCCTGGGAGTGATGCCCCAGTGCTGGCAGGGTCCTGCCCATATGCGTGGAACCAGGAGAGTCTTGGGGCTGAGGAGGAACCTGCCACCCACACCGAGTCTGCTCCTCTTCCCATGTGAACTGTGTTCTGCTTCTTTTAGCATTGTTTCAGTGGAGTTGGGTAGGAAGAAGATGGCAGTGCACATGTGGGCTCTGCCGTGTTGAACTCAGAGCATTTCCCTGCTGCTGGTCAGGGTGTAGCCTCAGAACCACTCCACATTGACCAGAGCGGTGTGGTCAGTGGCCCAGTTAGGAGCCTGTGCTCTGCCTCCCACAGGGAAGAGGAACGGGCGACCTCAGAAGGAGGTCCCGTCTGCAGGCAGATGGTTCATGGTCCTCAGGCTTTGAGAAGGGGGCGTTGGAAACGGGGGCTGCTGTCAGGGGGCTCTTGCACTGAGGGGCTCGCTTGGAGGCTTCAAAATGAACCTGATGATCTCTGGGACCTGTGCTGGGTCCCAGGGTTGCTGTGCCTCTCGAGGTCTGCCTCAGCCCCAGGCTCAGCTTAAGAGGAGCTGGTCTGGCACTCAGGACACTCAACTTCCCACGCCTTGGTGCAGGGCGCCCGAGCCTTCAGGTTAGGTGCGGGGAAGGGCTCCTGGGGTTGTGGATGTGCTGAGCGTGGATGTGGAGATAAGTGGCAGGATGTGAGCCCACAGGGAGGCAGGCTCTGCATCGCAGACCTGGTGTCCGGAGTG
>NC_045446.1:417126-426208 GCF_002776525.5 Piliocolobus tephrosceles
GGCGGGCTCTGCGTCACAGACCTGGTGTCTGCAGTGCAGCCCGGGCCTGCTTGCCTCCAGTGCCACAGTTCACGCTGCCAGGCCTGCTTGCACCAGTTGGAACATTTCCTCTCTCTCCAGGTTCCGAGGATTCTGAAGACGATGGGGAGACGTTGCGAGAGGTAGCAGGTACTCAGGGGAAAATGGAAGCTACCGGCTCTTTTAATTCTGATGATGATGCGGAGAGCTGCCCGATCTGTCTCAACACATTCAGAGACCAGGCCGTGGGGACGCCGGAGAACTGTGCCCATTACTTCTGCCTGGACTGCATTGTGGAATGGTCCAAGGTGAGTTCACCTCTGGTTGGGTTCTTCCTCCCTTCAGGATAGCCTCCCTGTTTATAGGTGACCCAGCCTGTGGTCAGCCTCTTGCGAGGTTGTAGCTCTCTGCTCTGCGGCTGACCCTGGAGCCACAGGACTGAGTCTGGCTTGGCCTTTGCTTTGTAAGCACCATGGCTCCTGGGGGTGTGGGTGAGCTCATGTGAGGCGTTTGTGGTGTGTCGGTCAGTGGCAGGAGAGAGGACGGCTGTGGATCTCTTGGGACCAGCTGCAGAAACCCTGGATGACTTAGGGGCCATCTCGGCCTGCAAGCCAGAGGCAGGTGTGCTATGGTACTTGGGCGGTTTGCTGCCTTGACATGTGGTTCTCTCAGTTGATGCAGAAAACACCTGTAGTAGCCGGGCGCGGTGGCTCAAGCCTGTAATCCCAGCACTTTGGGAGGCCGAGACGGGCGGATCACGAGGTCAGGAGATTGAGACCATCCTGGCTAACACGGTGAAACCCTGTCTCTACTAAAAAGTACAAAAAAAACTAGCCAGGCGAGGCGGCGGATGCCTGTAGTCCCAGTTACTCGGGAGGCTGAGGCAAGAGAATGGTGTAAACCTGGGAGGCGGAGCTTGCAGTGAGCTGAGATCTGGCCACTGCACTCCAGCCTGGGTGACAGAGCCAGACTCCGTCTCAAAAAAAAAAACACCGGTGGGATACGGCACTCAGTCATAATAACCGGCATTGAAAGGGACTGTCCTTAAAACAGGTGAGGAGAGTTGACTGTAAACACGCAGTGTATTTTATATTTCAAAATGAACCTTTAGAAGCAGTCAGCTCCCCCTGCCCTTTCTGAATACTTGATTGTGAAAAATGTCAAAAAAGTAGAGTGTACAGTCCGAGGATGACTGATGAGTCCCCGACCTCTGTACTCAGGGCTCAGCTCTGACACTGCCACCTCTCAACTCCCTCCCCTCCCTGCAGGTGCACCGGCAGCCCGTGCTGTCCCCGACTCCTCAGAACCGTGACCTCACCCAGGATTCCTAGTGACTGGGTCTTCCTGTTCTGTCTCCCTGAGTAGCTGAAAACTGCCTGTATGCTTAGTTTGAAGCAGGACCCAGACATTGCTAATGCTGCTGGTGGGGGCAGGCTGTGACATCACCCAAAGTCTGGCTCTAGTACTTCCTAGTCCTGTTCTGTTGTGGTGGGTCCACAGCCCACAGTAGATTTAGGCTCAGATTTTTCTTTTTTTGGGGGGGGGGGGGGGGGTTTCGCTCTTGTTGTCTAGGCTGGAGTGCAGTGGTGCGATCTCGGCTCACTGCAGCCTCCACCTTCTGGGTTCAAGCGATTCTCCTGCCTCAGCCTTCCGAGTAGCGGGGACTACAAGCACCTGCTACCACACCAGGGTAATTTTGTATTTTTAGTAGAGACAGGGTTTCACCATGTTGGTCAGGCTGGTCTTGAACTCCCGACCTCAGGTGATCCGCCCACCTCAGCCTCCCAAAGTGTTGAGATTACAGGTGTGAGCCACTGCACCCGGCCACTTTTTTTAATTTATTTTTTTGTAGATGTTTCTTTTGGCAAGTGAGGCTTTCATTTAAATTGAGGAACAAGATACAGTGTGTTTGCTGTGTATTTTCTGTCTGGCATTTATTAGATAAGTATTGGGCAGGAGAGGGAGGGCATTTACAAATAAGTGTATCAGTATAGAAGTCTTACAAATGAGTCTGGGCACAGTGGCTCATGCATGTAATCCCAGCACTTTGGGAGGCCGAGGTGGGTGGATCATGAGGTCAAGAGATCGAGACCATCCTGGCCAACATGGTGAAACCCCATCTCTACTAAAAATACAAAAATTAGCTGGGCATGGTACCACATGCCTGTAATCCCAGCTACTCGAGAGGCTGAGGCAGGAGAATCGCTTGAACCTGAGAGGTGGAGGTTGCAGTGAGCTGCGATTGCACCACTGCACTCCAGCCTGGCAACAGAGGGAGACTCTGTCCCAAAAAAAAAAAGAAATCTTACAAATAAACTGTTAGAATGCTTCTTAGTAAAATTGCTGGATACAAGGTTAATAAAGATTAAACATTGTATTTAGAAATAAGTCATAAAGAGAAGTGTAAGACATTTAAAGAGCTTTTCCAACACAGCTGTGATTGAAGGAAGCAAGGCCCCTTCCCTTTCTTTTTTTTTTTTTTTTTTTTTTTTTTTGAGACAGAGTCTCGCTCTGTTGCCCAGGCTGGAGTGCAGTGGCGCAGTCTTGGCTCACTGAAAGCTCCGCCTCCCAGGTTCACGCCATTCTCCTGCCTCAGCCTCCTGAGTAGCTGGACTACAGGCGCCCGCCACCGCACCCGGATAATTTTTTGTATTTTTAGTAGAGATGGGGTTTCACCGTGTTAGCCAGGATGGTCTCGATCTCCTGACCTTATGATCCGCCCGCCTCAGCCTCCCAAAGTGCTGGGATTACAGACGTGAGCCACCGCGCGCCTGGCCAGCCCCTTCCCTTTCAAGACGTCTTACTCCGTAGAGAGGCCGGGGATGCTGATTCCGTCCGTCCCAGCAGGAGTTCAGAGCGCTTGATGTGTTGTGAAATCAACACACAAGGACAGGAAGGCACCAAGAATTGCCAGGATAGCTTTGAAAAGGGGAGAAATTGCCTCCTGGATATTATGATTTATAAAACTACACTGATTGAACTGGAATCAGTGCAGGATTGAAAGCCAGTCCTAGGGGTTTTGCAGGGGCCCTGAAAGAGACCTGGACATACTTGGGGAGACAGGCGGTGCCTGTGGGACCGATCAGCCTGGGGGCTGCTCACAACACACACACGATGCTGGATGGATTCAAGATTTGAAATTAGAAAGCAAAGCTGAAACTTTGAAAGGAAAGCACGGGCAGCTCTGTGATAAGAAAAGGGAAGGATTTCCTAAACAATCTGAGAGAATGTCTGCAAACAGGCTCTGAGCGTGCGGGGCTTAGCCTGAGAGAATGTCTGCACACGGGCAGTGAGTGTGTGGGGCTCCGCAGCAGGGCTCCTCTGGGAACCCCAGTCCCATCACGGGAGGTGCTGCTGCACGCCCCGTGAGCTGGTGGGGAGGATGGCGCCCCGGACTCCAGAGGGGGGATATCACACGTACAACCTCAAAGGCACACATATTCGTGGGTGTTTACTCAAGAGAAACAGAAGTGCACCCACACAAAGACACGTCCGTCGATGTGCACCACGGGGGATGGACACAGGGGCCGTTGGTGTGGTGGCGTCTCTTCAGTGCTAGGGAGGGCAGAATGCCGTGAGCAGGAGTCCATGCTGTGACTCCAATCCTGAGAAACCCCAGGGAAGATGCACCTCACCACACGGGAGACAACAGGAAGAAACAGCCAGGTGGGAGAGGGAAGGGTCCGAAGACCAGGGTGGGGACTCTGCAGGATGTACATTTGTCAGGGCCCATTGAATTATTCAGTTAAAATCAGTGTTTTCTTGTGTATGGTATAAAACTAACTTAAAGATCTTATGTGGGTCAGAATACTATTAATAAAGGCAAAAAAATTTTTGCCACACATACCTGACTGTTATCTACACTATGAAAAGAAATTTTTTTTGGGATGGAGTTTGGCTCTTGTTGCCCAGGCTGGAGTGCAATGGCGCCATCTTGGCTCACTGCAACCTCCGTCTGCAGGGTTCAAGTGATTCTCCTGACTCAGCCTCCTGAGTAGCTGGGGTTACAGGCACGCGCCACCACGCCTGGCTAATTTTGTATTTTTAGTAGAGATGGGGTTTCTCCGTGTTGGTGAGGCTGGTCTCGAACTCCCGACCTCAGGTGATCCACCTGCCTCAGCCTCCCAAAGTGCTGGGATTACAGGCCTGAGCCCCTGCTCCCAGCCTATGAAAAGAAATTCTAAAAATGTACTAGTGAATGTCCAACAATCTTTTGGAAAAGTTGGCAGAAGATTTGAACAGGGCTCACCGCAGAGGGACCTGTGCACGATGCCACCCCCCTGCCTCCCCGTCCTCCCTTTATTGTCACCAGATGCTTCGCGTTCATGGAGCTGCTCTTACACCCCGCCAGGGCTGGCAGCTCTGCAGGGAGGCAAGGCTCGCTGTGCTCCCTTCACTGCCGTGTTGCCAGCAGCTTAGTGGAGGGCCTGGCACACGGAGGCACCTAGCAGATACTTGGTTTTCAGTGTAAAAGAAATTTTTGACCTCAAAGTGAAAGTGATTTATAAGATTCTCATCCCGTTTTTATTTCTCACAGAATGCCAATTCCTGTCCAGTTGATCGAACTCTCTTTAAGTGCATTTGTATTCGAGCTCAATTTGGTGGTAAAATCTTAAGGAAGGTGAGTGTGGATGCTGCTGTGGAGACCCCAGGCGTGCTTATACCCCTGCCCTGTGGGACAGCACGCTTTCCAAAGTGGGCTTGCTCTCCTGAAATGAGTGTCGGTTAAATGCTTCATAGCAGTTCACTCAAGTGCCCCTGTGGCCATAAGCAGAAAACCTGGAGCTTGAGTTGTGCCCTGTCTGGGGGTTTGGGGTCCGGGTTGGGGGTGAGAGGCAGAGGTGTTGCCAGCTCCTGGAATGTCCCTTGGACCCCAGCCCTGTACCCATCACATCGGGGAGCGGCTTTCTGGCTCGTCTGCTCAGAGTTCTTCATTTTATTTTTGAGACACCGTCTTGCTCTTTCACCCAGGCTGGGGCGCAGTGGCACAATCACAGCTTATTACAGCCTCAACCTCCTGGGCTCAAGCCATCCTCTCCTGCCTCAGCCTCCTGAGTAGCTGGGTCCACAGGCGTTTGCCACCACACCTGGCTTTGTTTGTTTGTTTGTTTAAGTGGAGACGAGGTCTCACTATATTGTCTAGGTGGGTCTTGAACTCCTAGGCTCAAGCTGTCCTCCTGTCTCAGCCTCCCAAAGTGCTGGGATTACAGGTGTGAGCCACTGCACCCAGCTTTTTTTTTTGGAAACTGAATCTTGCTCTGTCGCCCAGGCTAGAGTACAGTGGCACAATCTTGGCTCACTGCAGTTTCACACCATTCTCCTGCCTCAGCCTCCCAAGTAGCTGGACTACAGGCGCCCGCCACCACCACGCTCAGCTAATTTTTTTGTAATTTTTTTTTTTTTTTTTTTAATTTAGAACTGGGTTTCCCATGTTAACCAGGGGGGTCTCAATCTCCTGACCTCATGATCCGCCCAGCTTGGCCTCCTAAAGTGCTGGGATTACAGGCATGAGCCACCATGCCTTGCTTTTTTTTTTTTTTCTTTTTTTTTTAGAGGCAGACCTTGCTCTTATGTGGCAGTCCGGCACCTGCTGCGTTGCCCTGCTTGATGACTTCACTTAGGGGCCACAGAGCTTACCCGCTCCTTTCCATGCATCATACTTTGCTTTTTGTTGAATATTTTCCTCTTAGATCACCACCCTGAGATGGTAGAAAACATAAAAATACTTGTGTGCACGTCGAGGGAGACCCTCTGGGCCTGTGGAGCCCACTGAGGAATCTGAAGCCGATCGATCGATTCTGGATTGACTGTGTATCGTGATGGGAATTGACCATAGGGAGTCTGGGTCGCGTGTGGTGTGTGATCGCTGGTTCTGTCCTAGATCCCAGTGGAGAACACCAAAGCGAGTGAGGAAGAGGAGGAGGACCCCACCTTCTGTGAGGTGTGCGGCAGGAGTGACCGCGAGGACAGGCTCTTGCTCTGTGATGGCTGCGATGCGGGGTAAGGGACGCTTGGGACTGGCACACGTGCCCTGCTGCGAGCGAGGTGGGCCAGGGGCAGGAGGGACGCAGAACCTCCTCCCTCTGTGAAGTCTGAGTCCCAGCACCTGCAACTGAGCTCACCACCCTCAGCAGCGCAGTTCAGTCCTGCGGACCATGGGCACCTGCAGGCCTTCTTATTACACCCATTTACACCTCCACCTTTCCCCAAAAATCATTCTGAGGCTGCTCACAGAAATGCAGGTAACACATCAAGACAAAAAAGAAAACAGCCAGACAGGAGGCTGTGGGGCTGGCCAGCCAGAGGGTGGGACATGGCCTGGTCCCGGCCTTTTTGTAGGGGAGGAGTGGCTCTGCCTGCGTCCATCATCCTGGCTGCCTTGGTCCCTCACCTTTCACCCTGCTCCTCCTTCCCCCAGTTACGCTGCACCTGCTGCTCTCCCTGGCACAGTTGAGCGCCTGCTCTGGCCCTGCGTGGCCCTGGCTCACCTGGAGCCTGTGACACTCGTCTCCACATCCCTGCTTTGTCTCGTTGGCTGTAGGCAGGTGCCTCCTTCCCCATTAGCCTCCTGCAAGGGGCTCTCCCTGTTGATTTGAATAATTTTTCTGCTGTGAAATTATGGCGAGAGGATTCTGGAAATCTTTCCCTTGTTGAAAGAACCAGTGAGGCTGCTCGATCTGGAGCCTTCTCTTCGGCGGAAAGTAGCTGGGTCAGGGTTTGGACTATGGAACAGCCAGAGCCAGGAGGCCTGGACGTGCCATGGCTGGAGCCGCACAGAGGACGGGCTCCTGGTGAAGGCCTTTGCTCTGTGGTGGGTGGTCCTGGTCATCCCAGCTTTGACTCGCCCTTGACCACAGCTGCTTGTGCCCCCACCTGCCACCTCGTTCTTAGCCACATAGGCCTCTGCTCCACTCACGCTGCTGTTGGTGCAGGAATCACTGGCTGTCCTTTCGCAGACACTACAGGGGCCTCCTCGAGGGTCCTACAGGTCACCACCATGTTTGTCTTATCATCAGTTCGCCCTCCTTGTGGCCTGTGGGAGTGTAGGGGCCTTGCAGTACACTCCACCGGCCCCTCCAGGTCCCAGCCCCTGCTTGGTCCTGCCCTCTGCTCTCAGCAGCCAGGAGACGGTCATGCCCTGCTCACATTCGCAAACATCTTGCCTTCCCTCCGTTCTTACGAGTCTGAGCCTAAATCCACATTTTGTGGCAGTTTCCTGAGTGCTCTCCCCTGATGGTCTTCACCTCTTTGGAGTTCCTGGGAGCGTCTGCTGCCAACTGTCCTGGCGTGTGCTGAGCTGGTGCCGCAAGTCTGAAGGGCAGGGCTGCTGCCTTGAGTATCCCAGGAGCCTGGTCACTGCAGCCCTGGACACAGTGCTTATTGGTTGTTGATTACTGAGTTACACCTTGAATATACGCAGAATGCTTTTTTTTTTTTTTTTTTTTTTGTTTGAGACGGAGTTTCGCTCTTTTTGCCCAGGCTGGAGTGTAATGGCGCAATCTCGGCTCACTGCAACCTCCGCCTCCTGGGTTCAAGCAATTCTCCTGCCTTAGCCTCCCGAGTAGCTGGGATTACAGGCATGCGCCACCATGCCTGACTAATGTTGTATTTTTATTAGAGATGGGGTTTCTGCATGTTGGTCAGGCTGGTCTTGAACTCCTGACCTCAGGTAATCCACCCGCCTCGGCCTCCCAAAGTACTAGGATTACAGGCGTGAGCCACTGCGCCTGATCAAGCGCAGAATGCTTAAAAAGAAAAAAAAAAGGTGGAGGAGTGGCTTAGCGCTCCCTGCCTGTGTGTAACACTGGTCCTCTTTACCTGTGGCTGTGGCCACTCTGGGCATGTGAAGGAAGGGCCTGGGCTGGCCTGGAATCGCTGGACACGGCCCGAGAGGCCATGGTGTGATAGGAGAGACCTGGTCCTGGCTGCCATAGGCACCATCCCGGGCAAGGCCCTCATCGCAGGCCGGGGCCGTCAACCTTCTAGTGGCTGGAGGGCAACTGGTAGGCCAGATGAGGCTGTCAGTTTTCAGGCACAAAGCCTAGTTTTCATGTTAGCTTTTATTTTACTCATTTACTTATTTTTTCGAGGCAGAGTCTTGGTCTGTCACCCAGGCTGGAGTACAGGGGCGCCATCTCGGCTCACTGCAACCTCTGCAGTGAGTCACTGCAGCCTTGGTTCAAGCTTCAAGTGGCTCTCCTGCCTCAGGCTCCTCAGTGGCTGGGATTACAGGCATGTGCCACCACATCCGGCTAATTTTTGTATTTTTAGTAGAGACAGGGTTTTGCCATGTTGGCCAGGTTGGTCTTGAACTCCTGGGCTCCAGTGATCCGCCCACCTCGGCCTCCCAAAGTGCTGAGATTAAAGGCATGAGCCACTGTGCCCAACCTAGTTGTAGTACCTTCCAACAAGGCTCTTGGGGATGTTTAAAACTTAATTAAGGCCGGGCGCGGTGGCTCAAGCCTGTAATCCCAGCACTTTGGGAGGTCGAGACAGGCAGATCACGAAGTCAGTAGATCGAGACCATCCTGGCTAACACGGTGAAACCCTGTCTCTACTAAAAAATACCAAAAAAAAAACTAGCTGGGCGAGGTGGCGGGCGCCTGTAGTCCCAGCTACTCGGGAGGCTGAGGCAGGAGAATGGCGTAAACCTGGGAGACGGAGCTTGCAGTGAGCTGAGATCCGGCCACTGCATCCCAGCCTGGGTGACAGAGCAAGACTCCGTCTTTTCAGACTTTGGAATTCTTTGAAAGAAGGTACTGCTCAGTTCTTGCCTTTGCCCGCAGAGAACTTGTGTAAGAGCAGATGTTAGGAGGGGACCTAGTTAGGGCTCTTTGTAGCCCCCCCCGACCTGCTGCCCCTCTGTGCTGGCCTGGCAGGGCGTGTCGTGCGCGGGGGAGTCTGCTTCTCTTCCTGCATACCTGTCTCCTGTCTTGTGTGAGGCCATAGCGAGGGCCACACAGCGGACACCTTCTCCTAGGTGCAGGATTCTTGGTGGAATGGGTTTACTTTTGTTTAACTCGTATCTTTTTTTTTTTTTTTTTTTGAGACGGAGTCTCTCTCT
>NC_045446.1:426308-446013 GCF_002776525.5 Piliocolobus tephrosceles
TCCCGAGTAGCTGGGACTACAGGCGTCCGCCACCTCGCCCGGCTAGTTTTTTGTATTTTTTGGTAGAGACGGGGTTTCACCGTGTTAGCCAGGATGGTCTCGATCTCCTGACTTCGTGATCCGCCCATCTCGGCCTCCCAAAGTGCTGGGATTACAGGCTTGAGCCACCGCGCCCGGCTAACTCGTATCTTAGATCCTACAACAGTTCAGCACTGTGGTTAGTAAGTGGTAGTTAAGGTCAGTTGAATTCAGGCTCAATTTTCAGGGACACCATCAGCTTGACTCCGTTGCCTTGATTGTTTTTGCCTTACTCAGGGCTGTCTGGGGTCTTTGGGGTGAAGTTTCAAGGATCTCAGCGCAGACTCCCGAGCCTCAGCTGCTTGGAGGGGCACAGGTACCTCACACCAGTGGCAGCACTTCCCAAATTACTTTCCTGGAAGGCTTGATAGAAACAATTAAAATATAGTTTCCTTTCAGCAAAGAAACCTTCGCCTTCTTCACTGGCTTGGTGTGAGGCGCGATGTTTGAAACCCCGTGAGTGTGGGTGGGTGAGGCAAGCCTCTCTGGGAAGGGCCCCCATAGGCAGCACCTACCACAGGAGCTCACCTGAGCCACTGTCGGCCTCTGGGTGGGCGGCATGGTCAGCTCAGCTGCTGTCAGGATACCACAGGCTGGGCAGCGTAAACCACAGGTCTTCCTCTTCTTGGTTTTGGAAGCTGGACGTCTGAGATAGCAGCAGGCCTGGTTCCTGGGGAGGCCCTTCTTCCTTCTCACAGACAGCCGCCTCCCCGCTGTGTTCTCCCCTGGCCTTCCCTCCTCGAAGGACACCAATCCTGCAGTCTTGTTTAGCCTGAATTACCCCCTTAGAGGTTCCATCTCCACCTGCTGTCACATTGGGGGTTAGGGCTTCTTAGGAATTGTTGAGGGACGCAGGTCAGCCCTTAACGTGTCGTGGACTTGGGTGCCGTTGGAGGCCTGCTGTGTGGTCCCCTCACTGGAGGAGGTTTGGGAAAGCTGTGAGCAGCACCCGGACGCTCTGCTCTGGCCCTGCTCTCTCCTGTAGGTACCACATGGAATGCCTGGACCCCCCTCTCCAGGAGGTGCCGGTGGACGAGTGGTTCTGCCCGGAATGTGCTGCCCCTGGCGTTGTCTTTGCCGCTGGTGAGGAGGCTGCTCCCGTCTCAATGCGCCTGGGCCTTCTCACCGTCCGCTCTGCGGCCCCGGGGTTAGGGTCGGCTGCGGCGTGGGGAAGACATCTCGGGCTTGTCTTCTCAGGGCTGTGTGTGGTGTCCGTTGGCTGGGGGGATTCCCGTCCTCAGTGGTAGAAGCACCAGGCTCCATGAGCAGCCCTGTGTCCTGTGCACAGGTCAGCCTAAGCCAGGGCTGCTGCGTGGCCGGCAGCCACGGGGGAGCCGCTGGGGAAGGTGTGTGGCCTGAGTGTGGCACATCAGCCCTGGTGGTTCTTCCCAGATGCGGGTCCCGTGAGTGAGGAGGAGGTCTCCCTGCTCTTGGCCGATGTGGTGCCCACCACCAGCAGGCTTCGGCCTCGAGCAGGTAGGACCCGGGTGATAGCCAGGACGCGGCAGAGTGAGAGGGTGAGAGCAACCGTGAACCGGAACCGGATCTCCACGGCCAGGAGGGTCCAGGTGGGTGGCCCAGCCCCGATGCCCATCCCAGAGCCCCAGCTGCCCAGAGTGGTCTCAGGGGCCGGGTGGCTGGGAGAGGCCTCGTTGGCACTGTGGGGTATGCCTGGCCCCGGTGGCTTGTGTTCCTCGGCCTGCCAAGGGAAGCAGGTGAGTGCACCCCGGGGTGAGCCCAGCGGCCCAAGGTGGGGCTGCCTCTCTGAGCAGCTGCAGCCAGGTGCTTAGGGGAAAATGGAGCCTGGCCCTGGGGGTGGGGGCTCTAGGAAACCCCCTTGTTCCCCAGGCCACGTGCCAGCACCACTCCCTCCAGGCACCTGTGAGCGCCTTCCTCTTGCGCTGGACCTGGTGCTCGGTTTCAGGTGCTCCCTGCGGCCGCCGTCCTCACAGCAACCTTTCCCTGGGCATTGGACAAGCAGGAGGGTCTGGGCTGTGGGCATGTGGTGTGTGCCCTTGACAAGCCTAACGCTGAATTTGGAGTGGACTGAGAAGGCTGGGTGGGGCGGGAGCTGTCCCTCTCCAGTGGCCTGCCCAGCACCTGTGCCGCCCCCACCACAGTGACTGGTGCTCTCCCCTGTGCCCCTGGGATGCTGTCTACCCCCCACCTGCCTGCCCCTTCCCTCATCCCTGCTGCATACCGCCCCCACACCTGTGCAGGAGCCCAGCTCTCAGGGCTTGCCATGGGCTCTGCTCTGAGCTCCGCCCTGTGCCCTTCTTCCTCCACCAAGAACTCCACTGTCCTTGGTGTCTGCCTGTCCTCACCCTCCATTCTGGCCCGGAGCTTGCCTCCCAGAGCTGTCCTAGGCTGTCCTGGCCTTGCCCCCGTGGGAGTGCTGGGCAACCTGTCTGGCAAGGGAGAGGAAGGCTGGGCAGTGGCTGCTGTGGGTGGCGGGTGGCGAGGCTGTCGTGCTTCTCTGGCTGCCATTGCGGGCTGTGCTCTGGGCTCCATTTGGGGTCTGCGCTGGCCTGGCTGAGGCCCCAAGGGCACCTGACGGCACCGCCCCTTTGCCTGTAGCACACACCAGGACGCCTTGGGTCTTCCCTGCTGGACGAAGCCATCGAGGCCGTGGCTACTGGCCTGAGCACCGCCGTGTATCAGCGCCCTCTGACACCGCGCACTCCTGCCCGACGGAAGAGGAAGACAAGTAAGCCTTGCGGGATGGACTCCCCGCCAGCCACGTGCCGGGACCCATGCCCAAGGTCCACTCACTGCTTCCCTCAGGGCCAGGGCTGTGGGCATTTCCGTTTCTTCTTTCTGCAACTTAATCTTCTCAGCTGGAAACACTACACGGCTGGGAGGTATAGGTCTGACGTGCAAATCTGTGACCGCACTGCCTCTGGTGTTGTACCAGGATGGTGCCGGCCTTCCCGAATTGTTCCCCTCTGCTTTCTGGAAGGATTGCTTCCTGAGGTTTATGGAAGCAGTCTTGTTATTTTTGCTGTAAACATTTGTCTGAATACACTCTGAAGCCATCTGGGCCTGGACTTTTCTGTGGGGGCCGAGTTGAGATGAATGATTTCACGTCTTGTCTTGCTTCTGCCCTGTTCAGGTTTTTCAGTCCTTTTCTGTGAGTTTTGGTGATTTTGTCCCAAGTAACTTTAATTACTTGGTTCTCAGAGGTCCACCGTGAGGTGACTAATTCTCCCTTAAAACTAACGGGCAGCTCCTGCGGAGAGCCGTCGACCGCACCTTGTCAAACACCCCAGGAAGATGAATTTGGACTGAAATGCTGGGTGTTTTTGCGGTTAAACATTTTTTAATCTTTATGTCACTACAGATGTGCAGCGAGCTTATTTGTGTTAAAGTCTCTCAGGAGAGTTCTTCTCTGGTGTTTGTACCAAGGGGCACAGCTATAGGTTGTTTGTTTAATTTTACTTTCCATTGTCACTGTGTGCTTTTTTCTAATTTAGTTTTCTTTCATAGTTTCTCTCTCTCTTTTTTTTTGGGGGGGGAGAGTCTCACTGTGGAGCTGGAGTGCAGTGGTGGGATCTCGGCTCCCTGCAACCTCCACCTCCCCAGTTCAAGTGATTCTCCTCCCTCAGCCTCCTGAGTAGCTGGGACTGCAGGTGCACCACACCATGCCCGGCTCATTTTTTTTATTTTCGCAGAGACAAGGTTTCACCTTGTTGGCCAGGCTGGTCTTGAACTCCTGGCCCCAAGCAATCCACCTGCCTTGGTCTCCCAAAGTGCTGGGATTATGAGTGTGAGCCTTGGCGCCCGGCCCTGTTCACAATTATGTAAGATATTTAATGGCACACTCAGGGAGGTCAGGCTCTATTCTTAGATGCTGCTCATTTTCTGTCTCTTCCCCCAATAGGAACACGTTATTTTTATTCCTTTTTTTATTGAGACAGGATCTCATTTTGCCCAGTCTGGAGTGCAGTGGCACGATCTCAGGTCACTGCAACCTCTGCCTCCCAGGCTGAAGCAGTTGTGGTGCCTCAGCCTCCTGAGTAGCCTGTAATCCCAGCACTCTGGGAGGCTGGGGCAGGTGGATGGATAGCTTGAGGCCAGGAGTTTGAGATGGCGCCACTGCAGTCCAGCCTGGTTGAGAGAGTGAGACTGTCTCCAAAAATATATATACAAATATATGGTTTATTTCTCCGTTTAAAAAACTTTTAGGGCCGGGCGCAGTGGTGTGCGCCTGTAATCCTAGCACTTTGGGAGGCCAAGGTGGGTGGATCACGAGGTCAGAAGATTGAGACAATCCTGGCTAACACGGTGAAACCCCGTCTCTACTAAAAATACAAAAAATTAGCTAGGCATGGTGGCGGGCGCCTGTAGTCCCACCTACTCAAGAGGCTGAGGCAGGAGAATGGCATGAACCTGGGAGGCGGAGCTTGCAGTGAGCCGAGATCGCACCACTGCACTCCAGCCTGGGTGACAGAGTGAGACTCTGTCTTCAAAAAAAAAAAAAAAAAAATACAAAAATTAGCCAGGCGTGATCCTGTGCGCCTGTAATCCCAGGTACTCGGGAGGCTGAGGCAGAAGAATCGCTTGAACCCAGAAGGCAGAGGTTGCAGTGAGCTAAGATCACACCAGTGTATTT
Source organism: Piliocolobus tephrosceles (assembly GCF_002776525.5). Lineage (NCBI taxonomy): Eukaryota > Metazoa > Chordata > Mammalia > Primates > Cercopithecidae > Piliocolobus > Piliocolobus tephrosceles. The sequence goes on from NC_045446.1 coordinate 430,999, forward strand.
CAGCTTTGGTGACAGAGCAAGGCTCCGTCTCAAAAAAAAAAATAATCTGGGCAGGGGCAGTGGCTCACACCTGTAATCCTAGCTCTTCAGGAAGCTGAGGCAGGAGGATTGCTGGAGCCCAGAGACCAGCTTGGGTGACATGGTGAGCCCTATCTATAAAGACAATGAGCTGGGCACGGTGGTGCATGCCCATAGTTCAAGCTGCTTGGGAGGCTGAGGCAGGAGAATCATGTGAGCCCAGGAGTTTGAGCCTGCTGTGAGCCGAGATCATGCCAGTGCACTCCAGCCTGCGTGACAGAGCAAGATCCTGTCTCAAAAAAAAAAAATGCAAGGCTGTGCCAGCTCCTGGGCTCCGTCCTCTGGGCTGGACTCACAGGAATGGGGTAGGGAGGGCCCAGCACAGAGAAGCACAGACTTCAACCTCTTCTCCTTAGGAAGACGGAAGAAAGCGCCGGGAAGAAAGAAAACCCCATCTGGAACATCCGCAAAAAGTAAGGGCTCAGCGGCAAGATCTAAGAAACGCCAACATCGAGTGAAGAAGAGAAAAGGGAAGAAAGTAAAGGTGAGCATTGGCTGGCAGCGCCTGAGCCTCCGCGGGCCTCAGCACCCTCGCGGTTACGGAGCAGGGATCATCATCGTCACTGCTTTTCTGTATTTACTCCGTGATTTGCTGATGGAAATGAACGTTCCTGTAACACAGACTGAAGATGGGCTTGAGGCCAGCTGTTTCCTAAGGCACACGGAGGGGTTGAGGGCTGGTCGTGTGCCCCCCAGGAACCTTCCTGAAGCCATCCATCCGCTGGTCGGGGAGCCAGGTGTGAGCCAGGCCAGTGCATGCCCTCTGGCAGAGGCCCCTGGGAGCAGCTGTGGGTTTCAGGCAGACCTGGCTAGCCTGGCCCCGAGGAGTGACACAAGCCGTGTCTGACAGGCCCCATGCACCACCTCTGACCCACGCGCTCTGGGCCCTGGGAGCGGCCTCCTTGGTATATACATCGTGGCCTTTGTTGTCCCAGGCCCCTTTCATCCGAAATATGGACCAGACATTTAATATTTATTTTTAGTTGATCCCTAATTATTGTCGGTGTTTATGGGGCGGAGGGCGGTGTGTCATTCGTGTGCGTGTTTGTGATGCTCAAACCGGGACTAAATGCATAACCTCCTCGGACTGCACATTTAAAACATCTTAATATGGCCGGGCGCGGTGGCTCAACCCTGTAATCCCAGCACTTTGGGAGGCTGAGACGGGCGGATCACGAGGTCAGGAGATTGAGAGCATCCTGGCTAACAAGGTGAAACCCCATCTCTACTAAAAAAAAAAAAAAATACAAAAACCTAGCCGGGCGAGGTGGCGGGCGCCTGTAGTCCCAGCTACTCAGGAGGCCGAGGCAGGAGAATGGCATAAACCCGGGAGGCGGAGTTTGCAGTGAGCTGAGATCCAGCCACTGCACTCCAGCCTGGGCGACAGAGCGAGACTCCGTCTCAAAACAAAAACAAAAACAAAATAAATAAAACATCTTAATATATAAAAACTTGAATTGCGGCTGGGCGCAGTGGCTCATGCCTGTGATCCCAGCACTTTGAGGGGGCCGAGGCAGACAGATCACCTGAGATCAGGAGTTCAAGACCAGCCTGGCCAACATGCTGAAACCCCATCTCGACCAAAAAGACTAAATATTAGCCGGGTGTGGTGGCAGGCACCTGTAGTCCCAGCCTCAGGAGGCTGAGGCAGGAAAATCACTTAAACCCCCGGGAGGCAGAGGTTGCAGTGAGCCGATATGGCGCCACTGCCCTCCAGCCTGGGAGACGAGAGAAAAACTCTGCCTCAAAAAAAAAAAAACTGAGTTGCAGCCGTTGTTCAAGTGTTTGCTGAATCTTTTTGTTTGTTTGTTTGTTTTTGTTTTTTGAGATGGAGTCTCACTCTGTCCCTGGGCTTGAGTGCAGTGGTGCGATCTCGGCTCACTGCCACCTCCGCCTCCTGGGTTCAAGCGATTCTCCTGCCTCAGCCTTCTGAGTAGCTGGGATTATAGGTGTGCGCCACCAAGCCCAGCTAATTTTTATATTTTTAGTAGAGACAGGGTTTCACCATGTTGGTCAGGCTGGTCTTGAACCTCCTGACCTCGTGATCTGTCCGCCTCGGCCCCCCAAACTGCTGGGATTACAGGCATGAGCCACCATGCCCAGGCTTTGTTTTGTTTTTTGAGACTGTATCACTCTGTGGCCCAGGCTGACGTACAGTGGCGCAATCCCAGCTCACTGCAGCCTTGACCTCCCCGGGCCCAGGTGATCCTTCCACCTCAGCTTCCTGAGTAGCTGGGATAGCCCACCGTGCCCAGCTAATTTTCGTATTTTTTGTAGACACATTGTAGACAGAGGGGTTCGCCATGTTGCCCAGGCTGGTCTTAAACTCCTGGGCTTAAGCAGTTTGTCCACCTCAGCCTCAAAAACTGTTTTTGTTTCTTTTAGGTTGGGGCGGAGACAGAGTCTGGTTCTGTTGCCCAGGCTGGAGTGCAGTGACATGATCCTGGCTCACTGTAGCCGCCTTGACCTCCCAGGCCGAGGTGATCCTCCCCCGTCAGCCTCTCAAGTAGCTGGGACCACAGGCTCACACCACCTCACCCAGCTAATTTTTTTTTTTTTTTTTTTGGTAGAGACGGGGTCTCACTATGTTCCCCAAGCTGGTCTTGAACTCCTGGGCTCAAACAATCCTCCTGCCTCGACCTCCCAAAAGTGCTGGGATTACAGGTGTGAGCGCCAAGTCTGCTGCATTTTTATGTGAATTTCTACTCGAGATTATTATTCATTTCCTAGTGAATATAAACTTATATAGTACACATTTATATAAAACTATATTTTAGTTTTTTTTGTTTTTGAAATGGAGTTTCACTCTTGTTGCCCAGGTTGGAGTGCAGTGGTATGATCTCAGCTCACTGCAACCTCGGCCTCCTGAGTTCAAGCAATTCTCCTGCCTTAGGCTCCCAAATAGCTGGGATTACAGGCATGTGCCACCATGCCCGGCTAATTTTGTATTTTTAGTAGAGATGGGGTTTCTCCATGTTGGTCAGGCTGGTCTTGAACTCCCGACCTCAGGTGATCTGCCCGCCTTGGCCTCCCAAAGTGCTGGGATTCCAGGTGGGAGCCACCATGCCTGGCCCCCTTATTTTAGTTTTAAATGGAGTATTCAAACATCTGGTTATTCATTCAGACAAAATTCCTGGAGTGAGTAGAAGCTAAAGCCATGACCAGGTGTTGGATAAGGACCCGCCATTTCCCAGTTCTCTGGTCCCCTGGGCTCTCCCTTTGCTTTGCAGGGTGCCCTGAGCCTGGGTTGGAACCTCCCCTTCCATCCCCTTCCATCCCTGTGCTCAGAACACTCCTGGGCGTCCTCCCGAGCTTTTTGTTCTCGGCTGGCCTGCGTCCCGTTTCTGTGGTTCCTTTCTTCTCCTGCAGACAGTGTGCTGGGACCCCTGCCTGGGGGCCTGGAGGCAAGTGAGGGTGCTTGCCCTCCGGAGGGGCGGCGCCTGCCTTCAGGCCGAGCTGTCCCAGCCACAGCGGGAGGCTGCTGTGTCCGCTGTGCCTGGAATCAGAAGGAAATAGCTAGCAACTCTTAGGAGTTTTCATAATTGAGGAATAATGACAGCGCTTAAAATCTGTGTGTCTTCTTCTCAAGGTTTTTTTGGTTTGTGTTTTTGTTTTTGTTTTCGAGACGGTGTCTCGCTCTGTCGCCCAGGCTGGAGTGCAATGGTGCCATCTCCACTCACTGCAGCCTCCGCCTCCCGGGTTCAAGCGATTCTCCTGCCTCAGCCTCCTGAGTAGCTGGGATGACAGGCACCCGCCACCACGCCTGGCTGATTTTTGTATTTTTAGTAGAGATGGTTTTGCTATGTTGGCCAGGCGGGTCTCAAGCTGGCCTCAAATGATCTGCCCGCCTCGGCCTGCAGAACGCTGGGATTCCAGGTGTGAGCCACCGCGCCCGGCCTTCGAGGGGTTTTACTGCCAGCCATCAGTTGAATTTTTTGTTTCCCTCTTTGTGAGTTTTCACTTAATGCTAAGTACCACGTGATGGTGATGGTGACACTGCAGCACCCCGGTAGCCTCTCATAATCTTCAGTGAACTTCGCAGCCGACGTGTGCGGCGCTGGGTGTTCTTCTCGGTGATCAGTGCCTGCGAAGCCTGTTGACTTTGTTGCTGATGAAGCCTTCACATGGCATTTACAGAGCCCTCGTAGGTGCCATCCCCGTCTCTCTGTTCATCTTTTTCTTTGTTACTGGATTCAGAGTGAAGCCACCACTCGCTCTCGAATTGCGCGGACACTGGGCCTGCGCAGGCCTGTTCACAGCAGCTGCATCCCGTCGGTGTTGAAGCCAGTGGAGCCCTCCTTGGGGCTGCTGAGAGCGGATATTGGAGCTGCATCTCTGTCTCTGTTTGGAGACCCCTATGAGCTGGACCCCTTCGACAGGTGACCGAACTGGTGATGGTCCTGCCTGGGCACCCGCTCCTCTGCCTGGGGGCTGTGGGCATGGTACCCGAGGTGCATGTGGAGGCGTTAGGTTTTGTGTTTGTGAGTGAGGGTGACCATTCCTCCACCACCACACTCAGTGCGGGTGGGCAGTGTGGAAGTTAGAGGTCTGGTGGGGGCCCGAATCACACGTGCCGCCACGTGGCCGGTGCTCGGCCATCCTCCTCCGTGCCATCTCCCTGGGCTGGAGGTTCTGGGAGCTGGGAGTCACCTGTTCCCTTTGGCCTGTGTCCTCCCCTCTAGCAGTGAAGAACTTTCTGCAAACCCTCTTTCCCCTCTGAGTGCCAAGAGACGGGCTCTGTCCCGGTCAGCCCTGCAGTCCCACCAGCCCGTGGCCAGGCCCGTCTCCATGGGGCTTTCCAGGTGTGTGAGGGCAAAGGCTTCTGGGGAGGTGAGGGCAGCAGTGGGGCAGCGGATGGGGGTTCCAGGGTGGGGCTGCGACAGCCTGGCTCTCTGTGGCCCTGGGTGGCCTCAGCACCTCCCCTCAGCTGTCACGCTGATCAGTCGGCTCTTGGCATGAGGCAGTGCTGCAGCCTGTCCTGCGTCAGAGGCCTGCCCGTGAGCGTGGACTGGAGTTGCTGCAGCTCCACGAGGTGGCCCCTCTGCCTCCCACCCTGGCTTGAGAGCCACCAGCACAGGGACACCGCCTCAGGCAGGAGCAGTGGCTCTGGTGAATAAGGCTGTTATCAGAGGTCACCTTTTGGCCAGTTCTTTTGTTTCGCCACAAGAACAAAAAAAGAATTAACCAAAACCAACGGAACAGGTAAAGATGCTTGTCTGCCCCCTCCCGCCCGTTGGTGGAGTTGGGGGTGGCAGAGGCACCAGAGGTGACTTCTCCCAGAAACACCTGGTGTCCCTGGAGCCAGAGCTGCAAGGTGGGGCTACCTCCCTCCCTCTGGAAGGCCCTGGTGGGCACCTCTTAGAGCGGCAGCCAGAGCCAGGACTGTGGGGAGGCACAGGCCCCGCCCAGCCCCACTCTGCCCGGCTCCTGCCTGCTGCAGGGCTCTGCCTGGGTGCCGGCCCTCAGGCTGTGGGAGGCAGTGATGGCAGGACCTTGGGTCTGTGCCCACAGGAGGCATCTCCCTGCTGCGGTGCCGGAGCCAGACTTGGAGGAGGAGCCAGTGCCTGACCTGCTGGGCAGTATCCTGTCGGGCCAGAGCCTCCTGATGCTGGGCAGCAGTGACGTCATCATCCACCGTGACGGCTCCCTCAGCGCCAAGAGGGCGGGTGAGCACCTCCCTGCCACAGCTGCCTTCCTCTGTGGGCTGCTGGTCCTCAGGCTGTTCCCCAGCACTCAGCCTGTGTCTCAGTCACAGAAGATGTAATTGACGTTGGAGGACTATTCCTCAGCCATTTTTCTCCATTGATTTCCCTTCTTGAGCAGTTTCCCAGTGAGCTCTGAGTTCTTACCCAGCCCCACAGCTTCAGAGTGGGGCCCCTAGTACCTGGTTAAGAACATGTCCTACTGGGGAACTGCCCCCGCCCCGGTGAATATCGCGTCCTAATGGCCTCAGGCACTGTACTTTGTCATCCACAGAGTGGCTGTTGAAGCAGCTCTCCGGGTGTGGAAAGGCAAGGTGTGCACCTCAACAGGCAAACGGGAGTTTAAAGCGCACGACCTCACAGAAAACCAGTTGTGATAAAAGTTAAACCGACAATTAAGAAGAGTGGGTGGGAAATGATTGCCATTGACTTTTTTGTTTTTTAGCTCCAGTTTCTTTTCAGCGAAACTCAGGGAGTCGGTCCAGAGGGGAAGAAGGATCTAAGGACTGCCTACAGCCCCGAGCACTGCCCTCAGGGAGCCCAGCCCAAGGCCCCTCAGGAAACAGGCCACAGAGCACAGGGCTAAGCTGTCAAGGCAGGTCCTGCATCCCCGCCCGCACCTCGGGCGCACCTGTGAGGCTGGACTCGTCAGCAGCCCCTGGGTCGGTTCAGGCTCGGAACTTGTCCAATGGGAGCGCACCTGGCTTCAGACAGAGTCCCAGCCCCCGGTTCAGCGGCACCAACAAGCACACTTTGCCCCTTGCTTCTGCCGCGTCTAAGATCTCAAGCAGAGATTCTAACCCCCCATGTCGCAGTGCGGTGCCAGGGCCTCCCCTGAAACCCGCGCCCAAAAGAACAGACATCTCTGAGCTGCCCAGGATACCAAAGATCAGGAGAGAGGATGCTGGCGGCAGATGGGGCGCGGCCCCAGCCCACGGGCAGAGCATCGAGATCCCCAGCGCCTGCATCAGCCGGCTGACTGGCAGGGAAGGCGCCGGGCAGCCAGGGCGAGGCACGCGGGCAGAGAGCGAGGCCAGCAGCAGGGTCCCCCGGGAGCCCGGCACGCACACGGGCAGCTCCCGGCCCCCAGCCCCCAGCTCCCATGGCAGTATGGCGCCGCTGGGACCATCAAGAGGGAAAGGGGTTGGGTCGACCTTTGAGAGCTTCCGGATCAATATTCCTGGAAACATGGCACATTCCAGCCAGCTCTCCAGCCCCGGCTTCTGTAACACGTTCCGGCCCGTGGACAACAAGGAGCAGAGGAAGGAGAACCCCTCGCCTCTCTTCTCCATCAAGAAGACGAAGCAGCTCCGGAGTGAGGTCTACGACCCGTCCGACCCCACCGGCTCCGACTCCAGCGCCCCGAGCAGCAGCCCCGAGAGGTCTGGCCCTGGCCTCCTGCCCTCTGAGATCACACGAACCATCTCCATCAAAAGCCCGAAGGCCCAGACGGTTCAGGCTGTGCGCTGCGTCACCTCCTACACAGTGGAGAGCATCTTTGGGACGGAGCCTGAGCCCCCTCTTGGACCGTCCTCCGCTGTGTCCCAGCCCCGGGGTGCAGTGGCTGCCGAGGGGGCCTCTGACACAGAGCGAGAGGAGCCTGCAGAGAGCCAGAGCCTGGCTGCCCGGGTGCGGAGGCCATCCCCACCGGAGCCCTGGGATGAGGAGGATGGGGCGTCTTGCAGCACCTTCTTTGGCTCTGAGGAGCGGACAGTGACCTGTGTGACTGTCGTGCAGCCAGAAGCCCCACCCAGCCCGGACATGCCGCAGGCAGCCACCCACAGAGTGGTGGAGCTCAGGCCCCCTTCCCGGTCCCGCTCCACATCCAGCTCCCGCAGCAGGAAGAAGGCCAAGAGGAAGAGGGTGGCCAGGGAGCACCGACGGACGCGCTCTGGGACGCGCTCTGAATCCAGGGACAGGAGCTCGAGGTCAGCGTCACCATCAGGGGGTGAGGAGTGCCCCAGGAGGCAGCGGTCCAAGGCCAAGAGCCGGCGGTCCTCCAGCGACCGCTCCAGCAGCCGAGAACGAGCTAAGAGGAAGAAAGCCAAGGACAAGAGCAGGGAGCACAGGCGGGGCCCCTGGGGCCACAGCCGGAGGACGTCTCGGTCGCGCTCTGGGAGCCCGGGCAGTTCTTCCCACGAGCCCCATGAGAGCAGGAAGAGGAAGAAGAGGAGATCGCCGTCCAGGCCTCGGGGGAGGGAGTGCTCCCCCGCCAGCAGCCTGGAGAGGCCCCACAGGCACAAGCACCAGCGGGAGCGCAGCCACGCACGGCCGGACAGGAAGGAGAGTGCGGCCTGGCCCCGAGACCGGAGGAAGCGGAGGTCCCGGTCCCCAAGCTCGGAGCGCAGGGCGCGGGAGCACAGGCGGCCACAGTCCCGTGAGAAGCGGCCGAGGCCCCGGTCCCATTCCCCAGAGAGGAAGGGGCCTGTGAGGGAGGCTTCCCCAGCGCCCCTTGCACAGGGGGAGCCAGGGCGGGAAGACCTCCCCACCAGGTTGCCAGCCTTGGGGGGAGCACATGTCTCAGTGGAGGCGGCTACGGCAGACAAGGCCCCCCTGCAGGCCCCCCCCGTCCTGGAGGTGGCAGCTGAGTGTGAGCCTGACGACCTGGACCTGGATTATGGCGACTCTGTGGAGGCGGGGCACGTCTTTGACGATTTCTCAAGCGAAGCTGTTTTCATCCAGCTCGATGACATGAGCTCGCCACCTTCTCCCGAAAGCACAGACTCCTCCCCAGAGCGAGACTTCCCACCAAAGCCCGCGCTGCCCCCAGCCAGCCTGGCCGTGGCCGCCATCCAGAGGGAGGTGTCGCTGATGCACGATGAAGACCCTTCACAGCCCCCACCCCTGCCAGAGGACCCCCAGGAGCCACACTTGCTCAGGCCGGATGCGGCGGCCAAGGCTCAGGCGCCCAGTCCCCTGGATGTGGCGCCTGTGGGGAAGGAAGACGGCCCCTCCATGAGCGGGAGGGCACACGAGGCAACCCGGCCTGAGGAGGTGGTTCTGCAGACCCCCCTGCTGCGGTCCAGAGCCCTGGTGAAGCGGGTCACCTGGAACCTGCAGGAGTCGGAGAGCAGCGCCCCTGCCGAGGACAGAGCCCCCCGTGAGTAGGGCCCTGGCCCCCGCTGAGGACAGAGCCCCTGTTGAGAACAGGAGCCCTGAGTGAGTGGGGCCCCAGACACCACAGGGAGCTTCTGGAGCCAGGGAAGACTGGGATAGTGGGTGTGGGGGTCTCCTGCAGGTGGGCAGAGCAGGTCATGGTGGGGGATCAGTGGCTAGGAGCTGGCACACCTCGCAACCTCCCCTTGCTGCTGGGGGTGGATCTGAGGGCTGCTCTGTGGTCCTTGCTCCTGGCGCCTTTCTGGATTTTTCCAGCCATGAAACAGCATTCTGGGCAGGGGCGGGCACAGAGCACCCACCTCCCTGTCGGGCCCCCAGGGGCACTGTTTCACAGGCCACAGAAGCCCCGAGAAGGAGCCTGGGATGTGGAGGACGTGGCCCCCACAGGGGTCAGGCAGGCGTTCTCCGAGCTGCCCCTTCCCAGTCATGTGCTTCCGGAGCCTGGGTTCCCAGACACAGACCCCTCTCAGGTGGGTGCCTGGGCTGGAGGGCTGTGGGCTGTGGGCAATGGCCTGGCACCCATGCCACACACGCCACACTAGGCTGGGGCTGAGGCCTCACAGCTCCTGGGCAGAGCTGCCAGCCGTAGGGCCCGGTGCTCAGCGGAGGTGTCCTTCCCAGGTTTACAGCCCCAGCCTGCCACCTGCCCCAGCCCAGCCCTCAAGCACCCCACCCTGCGCGCTGGTCAGCCAGCCCACGGTCCAGTTCATCCTGCAGGGGAGCCTGCCGCTCGTGGGCTGTGGGGCAGCACAGACCCTGGCCCCAGTGCCCACTGCCCTGACCCCAGCCTCAGAGCCAGCCAGTCAAGCCACTGCAGCCAGCAACTCAGAGGAGAAGACCCCGGCTCCCAGGCTAGCTGCAGAGAAAACCAAGAAGGAGGAGGTGAGTCCTGCCACCTCCCACTTTCCCCACGTTCCTGTCTTGCTTTGAAACTAACGCTGTCGGGGCTGAATTTAGGGGCGGAAGCCAGTCCCTGTGCCTCCGGAACTAGAAGGGTATCCAGAACCGCAGTGCCTCTGGCCAGAGGGACTCCAGGCCCCCTGCCTGGCCGCTTCACACATTTGTCCCCCTGTAGTACATGAAGAAGCTGCACATGCAGGAGCGTGCTGTGGAGGAGGTGAAACTGGCCATCAAGCCCTTCTACCAGAAGAGGGAGGTGACCAAGGAGGAGTACAAGGACATCCTGCGCAAGGCCGTGCAGAAGGTGGGCTGCACGCGAGCCTGTGTGGGGGGCTCGGGGTCACGGGCAGCCCGTTGCTGCTGTCTCGTCAGCACGGACTTTGGAGTGACCATGAGTGCAGGTCCGAGGTCAGCCAGGTCAGATGGCTGTGTTGCCACATCCTGCAGGCCTGGGGTCAGGCGGGTTTGCCTGTGGCTGCCCCGGCAGATGATTAGGAAGGAGGGTGGCTCAGTGCCTGTGAGGCCCACGCAGATGTGTTTAGCGATATGTGAAATTACCCAGCCCACGCCCAGCTTACAGGTGGGAGAACAAGACCCCCAGAAGTGAGCAGGTGCGTGGTGACGTCTCAGCCCGTGCTCCCCCCGACACCGTGGGCCCCTCGGTGGCCCTGTGAGCGGCATATCGAGCAGGACGGGGGTCTCACATGTCAGGAGGGCAGATGGGGCGGCCCCTGCCACTGTCTGCGTGCCGCACGCAGGGCCTACTTCTGAGCAGGGCAGGCGAGAGACCCCAGCTTTGGCCCTGGGCTCCGGCCCGGAACATCGGGATGGGAAAGGGCGTTTGGTGATTGCTCCTCTTTCTCCAGATCTGCCACAGCAAGAGTGGGGAGATCAACCCCGTGAAGGTGGCCAACCTGGTGAAGGCGTACGTGGATAAGTACAGGCACATGCGCAGGCACAAGAAGCCAGAGGCCGGCGAGGAGCCGCCCACCCAGGGGGCCGAGGGCTGAGGCCAGGTAGTCATGGGCTTTGCCCGGGGAGCTGTTGGGAGTAGTGGGAAACGGGGGCACCAGCATGCCCGCCATCAGGTTCCTGCGCTGACACCTGGTCTGTGCACCTGTCTTGCTTACAGTTGAAAACTGGACACTTTTGTATGTATATTATAGATACACTGTTTCCATTCTAATTTATCAAAAATGGATTATCTTTAGAAACCTCTTGATTGATTTAATACTTGGAAGATAAAGCGTTTGGTGGCCAGGAGGGGCTCCTGGTAGGGTGGCGTGTCCTTGATAAATCTCTGGTGGCCTCCCGCCAGCAGCTGCTGTGTACCTCTGCCTCTGAATTAGGAATATCTTTACTTTCTCTTTTCCAATTACGTTGTGCTCTTGTAAATAATTGCTCAAGTTTGCACTCAACACAGCTGCCTCCTGGAGGCAGGGTGCAGCAGTGGCAGCCCGAGGGCCGGTGACAGGTGTCGGGTGTGGGAAAATGTCCCTGCCCTCGCACAGCTGGTGGGAGTGGCTTTGGTGGCCACCTGCCTCTCAAGGGCCTTGTTCTCTGAATCAAGGCTTGGCTGTCGTGTGTGTGGTGAAGACAGAAGTGAGTTGGTGTGCAGGGAGGTCCCCTCCCTCCCTGGGCCTCACCCATGTTCAGCCGGCACCCATTTCCCCGCCAGCCAAGACGTCAGTGCGTGTTCTGGAGTTCTCTTTATTAGACTGGGCTCTAGACGGGCTGCTCCAGCTCCATGAGCAAGCACTCAATGTCATCATAGAGGCTGTTGGTGCTGGACAGACAGAGGCTGAGGCTGCTGCTATCCAGGGAAGACACACCCTCACGTTGCGTGCCCTCCAGGTGCACTCGGCACAGCCAGGGCTCCAGCTGCCAGGAAGGCATCGGGCGTCTGTCAGTGACCCAGCGTGTGGCCTCCCCTCCCCCTCCCCAGGCCCTGAGGCTCTGGTCTCACCTTCACAAGGACCAGGCTCTTCTCCTTGGGCCTCCTGGCTGACAGGTCCTGCCCGAAGCCCAGGTAGATGGTATAGCATGGGGAGCCGCGGCGCTGCCGTGCCCGGAATTCCACCAGCTCTGGAGAAGGGGGCTCTGCTGAGTATCTGGCAGACCCATGCTCCCAGGGGCCCCTGAAGACAGCCCCCCAGGCAGGAGCCTCACTGACCTCGGAAGAAGACTCTGAAGTCAAAGATGGGGGTGTCGCAGTTCCGAGGCAGCAGGCAGGCTGGGGTGGAGGGGCTGGCAGAGCCCGGGGGGCCACCCACCTCCCAGTACACCTTGCACTTGCCCATGCGCCGGGCCCACAGCTGTGGCCCCCGAAGCTCCAGCTGCAGCCCAGGGGCCACGTGCCGCAGCAGTTCCTCCGTGTAGCGCAGCTGCTTCTGGTCGGGGAGCTCAGCAGGGCTGGGGAATGCTACCTGCTGGGGGTCTGTGGCCCGGACAGCTGGGTCTGGGGGGCCATACAGGAACATGCAGCTCGGGTGCCCCACCACCTTCTGCAGCACTGTGCGGCCCTTGTACATGATGGTCACGTCCAGTGCCCCTGGGCTGGGCTCTGTGTGGAGACCAAGCTGTGAGCGGCGGAGGTGGGCAGGGACAGGCTGCCCCCTTCCCGGGACCTACTCACCTTGCACCGCAGTGCAGGCACTTGGGGAGGGTGCCAGGTACGGCTCCGCCTGGTGCGGGGGCTCTGGGGCCGTGGCCTCGCCTGCATCGAAAAGGGAATCCTGTGCTGGCACCTCATCCCCAGCCCCTCCCTGTGCCCCAGGTCCCCCAGCCCCTACCACCTCTCACCTGTCATTAGGGCCGCGGGCTGGGGCCTGGGGCTGGGGGGTGCCTCTACTGACCATGTGCACAGCTCCCCGGCAGGGAACCCTGGGCCTGAGGAGGGGAGTTCACTGCGAACGGTGGTCCCTTCCTACTTCTCCAGCTCCCCAGTCCCCAGCCCGCTTCTTAAGTGTCCATCCAGGTGCACTGGCCCCTTCCATGCTTCCCCCCCAACCCCCGACGGCACTGCCCGCACCTCCAGCACAGGCCCCAGTCAGGGGAAGACCCTCTTGTCGCTCTCCAGGAGCCTGGGCTGGGACTGGATCTGCCGCCCAGGACGCTGTCAGCAGATGGTCCGCCAGGCAGCTCTGTTGCACTGCCTGGAGCAGGAGGTCCCCCTCGTCACCAGCTGCGGCAGGGAGGGGGCCTGGAGCTTGGAGTCCAGCATCTCCGTGTGCCAGGAATGGCCCTGGGGGCCTGCCCTGTAAGGAAGAGTCAGGGTCAGCATAAGCAGCTCCGTGGCCTGGCAGGAGGAGAGGCAGGCAGAGAGAAGACTACCTGCGGTGGCCGGACAGCCGCGGGGGCCTCTGCCTCAGTCTGGTCCGTGCCTGGGCCTTTGAGGGAGAATGGGGCAGGTGTTAGGCCCCGAGACCAGGGTGAGAGACTCAACAAGAGCCTGGGGTAACCCGCACCAGCTTCCTTGTGCTGCGGCCTGAGGAGGTGGGGATGCAGCTCCAACTGCCCTGGGCCTGCTGGCAACCTCTCCCAGAACAGCTGCTAAAAACCCAATTCTGATCCAGAGAATGTTCGTTCCCCAGGCAGGACGAATGCCAATGCGCTTGGCAGCCGGCGTCGCTCACCTCGCCAGCACGGCTCCAGGCTGAGCGCATACACCTTGTGCGGGTCGGCCGGGTCTCCCGAGTTATCTCGCAGCATCACGAAGCGGCGCGTGCTGCGCAGTGCGCAGCGGAAGTTGGTTTTCCAGCCGGCGCGCTCCGCAGCCTCAGCCTCGGGGGGCGGCGGGTCACCGCCTCTGCTGCTAGGTGGCCACCTGCCGCGGGCCACGGCCCAGGCCTGAAGAGGGGGACAGAATACGTGGGCTGGGCCTGCGGGGTCCTAGGCGGGTCCTTCCACCCGGGGCGGGGCCGGGGTCCCACCTTGAAGATGCGCGCGTCAGCCTCGCTCAGGTCCTTGCGCGCGAAGTGCTTCCAGGGCACGCGGAAGCAGGTGCGGGCCTCGTCCAGCCACTGCAGCCCCTCATAGCAGCCGCTGCTGATCTCTCCAAGGAGCCACTCTCCGAACAGCACGCGTGGGGCCGCCCTGCGGGTGCCCGGCCGCGGAGAGTCAGGGCCGGCTGCAGGGCGCTCGGGGATGGGCATCTGGAGAAGGTGGGCCCGGCTCTTACCTCTCAGGAGCCAAGGCCATTGCTCCCTCTGCAGGGGCAGTTGGGTGTCGGTCAGGTGTTACAACGGGAGGTAAGGGCTCCTGTCACTGCAGACGCCAGGCCGCGGCCACCGGTCGTGTGGCCAGGTGTCACAGGTGTCACAGGTGTGGAGGTCACAGGTGTGGACTGAGGGCTTGTAGCCACCGACGCTGCCTCGGTGTAGATCTCTTGGCAGAGGGGGCTACAGGTGTGACTGCAGGTATGGCTGGTGCGCGCACACGTGAAGTCACAGGTGTTGAACCAGTGTCCAGGCCTGCCGGGCCGGTGCAGGCCGGACCCTGCGGGGACGGGAAAGGCCACGTCGGGGGCGGGCCAGGCTTCCGAGAAAGCGAAACCTAAAGAGTGGAGCTTCGCGCCCTCCCCGATCCAATCTCCGCCCGGTTCTCATTTCCGCGGAACCCCGCCCCCGCCCCGGGCCCCGCCTCCGCCCCCGCCTCCTTCACCTCCCGACCGTCATCCATCAGGCTCCTCCAGCCCTTGGCTCTACCCCTCCCGGTGAGTCTCTTACTCCCGGACCTGCACCGCGTGGGTCCGGGGTCCCGAGTACCTGGGTGCCAGCGTCGCCGGGGCGGGAGGTTTCTTACCGCGGAGAAGCGGAGGGCAGGCGCTTTTATGGTGCCCGGGCCGGGGGCGGGGCCCAAAGAGCTGCAGGTGCAGCCAAGGGGGTCACGTGACCAGGCGGGCGTTTCCGGGAAGGGCGCGCGCAGCCTGTTCCTGCTCTCGGATGCGACCAGCGGAAGCCCGCCCCGGGCAGCGCGGAGTAGGGAGTGGCGGCGAGGGGGCAGCGGTGGGCCCTGTCTGCCTGTGTGGCTCAGCCCTGCAGGGTCCAGCCGCTTCTCTGGGAAGTAGCCCCTACACGCCTGGGGCCAGGGGCGCCGGCAGTCATCGGAGGTGGGGCACACAGTGGGATAAGGCGGGGACCCCCGAAACGTAAGCGAAACCGGACCCCAGGCAAAACCAGGCCCGTCTTGTTGCGCTTTTTTTTTCTTCCTTTCTTTT